>NC_092348.1:1771746-2071746 GCF_963676685.1 Mytilus edulis
CTTTTTAGTGAAAAATTGCATGCAATTTTAGTCTCAACAGGCTTATATTTGAACCACATGCTATCCTACAGAAGTAAAGAGATATATTATGTGAAATAAAACAGGTACAAAAGACATTGTTTAGTGCTTTTTATACAAATTTAGTGAGGTCTTTATTATGGACTTCAACTTTTATGTGCTATACTCCTAACATTTAACTTGATCCAAACAGGGCGTTAGACGAGGGTCATTTATTCAACACATTTTGCTCATATTGTCTGAGATAATCTTCTTTTCTTAAGATTCAGAGTTCACAAATGAGTAATACAACTGGATTAAAGCATAGAAACACAAAAATTGACACATGAAAATATGTCAGATAGAAAGTCAGAATGCCACTTGTGCATCAAAATTGAAAAAGCTATGAAATGCCTATTTTGACCATATAATGCTAAAATTGGTAATTTTTGCAGAAATTCTATCAAATAAAAATTTAAATCCTTTAGTTTTATGCTATTTGACAAATTGAAACCATCAAATCATTCAGGGAAGTTGATAAAGTACAGATTATATATTTCCTGATTTCACCTAATAGGATAGAAAAAGTTGACCAATCTTAAAAAAAACTTGGTATGACTTAAGCTTAATATATTATAAGACTGCTAACAAAGTTTCATAGCAATAGGATATATATTAAAGACAATATGATTAATTCTATATTCAACTTTGCGTGTTAAATTTAGACGTTAAAATTGAGAAATTTCAACTATCAACATTTGGGGCTTATAAAATTGAAATATTGCAAAAAAATACTTTTAAAATGCCTTAATATATAATATATTATGTATTTAAAGCAATAGAATACTCATTTGATATATCAGACTTAGCATATTTTTTTAAAAAGTCAAATTTATATGAGCCTGTGCCTGAAAATGGAGGTTTTTTAATGAAGGGGGCCTTACATGAAGATGTAATATTTTCCAGCAATTTTAAATTTGTGAAGCTTTTTGATTATAAATAATCCCTACACATGTATTCAATGTACTTTAAATGGAAAGAAAACTTACAAATAACATTTCATATTAGTTTAAAAGGGTCTTAGGCCAAGTAAGACTAACAATAACTTAGTGTCAATTTAGGCTGTAGCACATATTTACATTTAAAAATGCATATTGAAGCTATATTATAGGAAATAAAAATTTGTGTCTTTTCTATCATTTCTACACTCAAGTGACATGATACAATAAATCTGAGCACAAAAAGGCTCTTACATTCAACTTTTTTAGCAGACAGTATGGTCTGATACAAAGATTTTTCACTTTTTAGTGAAAAATTGCATGCAATTTTAGTCTCAACAGGCTTATATTTGAACCACATGCTATCCTACAGAAGTAAAGAGATATATTATGTGAAATAAAACAGGTACAAAAGACATTGTTTAGTGCTTTTTATACAAATTTAGTGAGGTCTTTATTATGGACTTCAACTTTTATGTGCTATACTCCTAACATTTAACTTGATCCAAACAGGGCGTTAGACGAGGGTCATTTATTCAACACATTTTGCTCATATTGTCTGAGATAATCTTCTTTTCTTAAGATTCAGAGTTCACAAATGAGTAATACAACTGGATTAAAGCATAGAAACACAAAAATTGACACATGAAAATATGTCAGATAGAAAGTCAGAATGCCACTTGTGCATCAAAATTGAAAAAGCTATGAAATGCCTATTTTGACCATATAATGCTAAAATTGGTAATTTTTGCAGAAATTCTATCAAATAAAAATTTAAATCCTTTAGTTTTATGCTATTTGACAAATTGAAACCATCAAATCATTCAGGGAAGTTGATAAAGTACAGATTATATATTTCCTGATTTCACCTAATAGGATAGAAAAAGTTGACCAATCTTTAAAAAAACTTGGTATGACTTAAGCTTAATATATTATAAGACTGCTAACAAAGTTTCATAGCAATAGGATATATATTAAAGACAATATGATTAATTCTATATTCAACTTTGCGTGTTAAATTTAGACGTTAAAATTGAGAAATTTCAACTATCAACATTTGGGGCTTATAAAATTGAAATATTGCAAAAAAATACTTTTAAAATGCCTTAATATATAATATATTATGTATTTAAAGCAATAGAATACTCATTTGATATATCAGACTTAGCATATTTTTTTAAAAAGTCAAATTTATATGAGCCTGTGCCTGAAAATGGAGGTTTTTTAATGAAGGGGGCCTTACATGAAGATGTAATATTTTCCAGCAATTTTAAATTTGTGAAGCTTTTTGATTATAAATAATCCCTACACATGTATTCAATGTACTTTAAATGGAAAGAAAACTTACAAATAACATTTCATATTAGTTTAAAAGGGTCTTAGGCCAAGTAAGACTAACAATAACTTAGTGTCAATTTAGGCTGTAGCACATATTTACATTTAAAAATGCATATTGAAGCTATATTATAGGAAATAAAAATTTGTGTCTTTTCTATCATTTCTACACTCAAGTGACATGATACAATAAATCTGAGCACAAAAAGGCTCTTACATTCAACTTTTTTAGCAGACAGTATGGTCTGATACAAAGATTTTTCACTTTTTAGTGAAAAATTGCATGCAATTTTAGTCTCAACAGGCTTATATTTGAACCACATGCTATCCTACAGAAGTAAAGAGATATATTATGTGAAATAAAACAGGTACAAAAGACATTGTTTAGTGCTTTTTATACAAATTTAGTGAGGTCTTTATTATGGACTTCAACTTTTATGTGCTATACTCCTAACATTTAACTTGATCCAAACAGGGCGTTAGACGAGGGTCATTTATTCAACACATTTTGCTCATATTGTCTGAGATAATCTTCTTTTCTTAAGATTCAGAGTTCACAAATGAGTAATACAACTGGATTAAAGCATAGAAACACAAAAATTGACACATGAAAATATGTCAGATAGAAAGTCAGAATGCCACTTGTGCATCAAAATTGAAAAAGCTATGAAATGCCTATTTTGACCATATAATGCTAAAATTGGTAATTTTTGCAGAAATTCTATCAAATAAAAATTTAAATCCTTTAGTTTTATGCTATTTGACAAATTGAAACCATCAAATCATTCAGGGAAGTTGATAAAGTACAGATTATATATTTCCTGATTTCACCTCTTAGGTCCGAGTACACAGTTATTTCGTAGTGCATTTCTTTTAGACAATAAATGAAAATTAAAAAAATCCCACCTGCGCTTTCTCAATAATATTTTTACAGTGTGTTGTACTACTATTGGGACAAATTATATCAAAATTATAGAAAACTTCATCAGCTCTAACTCAAAATATGGACAATTGTATGTTGAGGGGGTCTTGAAATCTTTTGACAGCTTCCGAAGTGCTAATTTTTGACCTTTTTCAGCTGGACCTAATCACTACTTTACATTAATATTTATGACCCCAATTTTTTTACAGTGTCATTTCACCCCCCAACTTGCAATATGAGGCATAAAACATGGAGAAATAAATTTGGAAGGGGTATAACAAACATTGGCAAGTAACACACTGTCCACACTAAGGACTATATTCGTGGACAACGAAAATCAAAGGACGATAACTGTGTACTCGGACCATATGGATTGTTTCATGATCCCTTCAGCAGTGTCAATAGTGACAGTGTTTAGGATATTCCAGTTTAGTAAAATATCTTTACAGAAATTATTAAAATTTGAAGAAATCTTTTGGATACCATCAGGGGTCATCAACCATATTTTGTCTGCTCCTAATCTGTTGTATTGATCTATTAACAATGTTTTCCATGGGGATATATTCAAGGGGTCTAAAAGTTTATTTATTCATGTCATCTTTAATGAATAACAAAAGGATCTTATATCTGGCATTTTCAACCTCCAATTTTCAAAGACCCTATCATAACTTTTCTTTTTATCTTGTTTGGTTTTTTTGACCACAAGAAACTAAAAAAAATATTTTGGATTTCTTTTATTTTATCATCCGGCGGGATTGGTAAAACTGTCAATGATTGAATTAGAATAGGTAGAGCAAGTGATTCAATGACAGTGATCTTTCCCATATATGTTAAATCTCTATAAACCCAGGAATTTAGCAGGCTCTGTATTTTTTTGTATTTTTTCTTCAAAATTTACAAGCGTTTCATTTTCACTGAACATATCAAATTTTATTCCTAAAAGTTTAAATTTTCCTGAATGCTTCCAGTTTAAATTTCTTGTAGTTGTTAGTTTATTCCCTGAGTGAATCTTTGACCCAATCCATATGGCTTCAGTTTTATCAAAATTAGCCATAAGTCCCTCACTCATAAGTTCTAAAGATAATATAAAGAGATATGGAGATAGAGGATCACCTTGTCTAACACCCCGCCCAATATTAAAAAATTGAGAGCAATGTCCATTATTTATAATACAGCTCTGAAATTCTGATTATAAGGTCTTGACCCATCTACAAGAAATAGGACCAAATCCTATAAAAGACAAAGCCAAGTCTATAAATGACCACTCAAGAGTATCAAAAGCTTTCTCAAAGTCTAATAAAAGTAAAAGACCTGGTAGATTATCATCTTCTGTCTTTTCCATAAGGTCAAAAATAAGTCTGGTACATTCTCCAATGTACCTACCCTTTATGAAACCTTGCTGTGTTTCACAATTATATCCCCAAGAAAAGGTTTCATACTATTTGCTAATGCAGCTGATGCAATTTTTGTATCAACATTTAATAAAGTGATAGGTCTCCAGTATTTAATTGAAATTTTGATTTACCCTCTTTTGGAATGCATGTTATTACTCCTTGTTTCTGACTAATCGAAAAAGAACCAGTTTCTAAGCTATAATTGAAAGATTTATTAATAAACTCATGGAGGTCTATCCAAAAAATTTTATAAAATTCTGTTGTTTATCCATCCATTCCTGGAGATTTACCATTTTTCATATTTTTCAATGTTTTTACGCATTCATTAGTATTCAAATTACCCTCTGCCTGTAACCTCTGTTCATCAGAAAGTTTGCGGATAAAAGGATTATTTTCATCAAAAAATAGATTTTTATGTTCTTGATGAAGAATAAGATTTGTAGAGGAGAACAGTTTTTCATAAAATGATTTTTGTTCTTCTAAAATTTCACTTTGATTGAAAATTTCCTCCCCATTATTCTTAATAAATTTTGGAATTATCTTTCATTATAATTTCTTTTTTCACCTTCTGCTACCCATCTTGCCTTTGCTCTTGCCATAATACCTGTTATTATTCTCTCTGTGTGTTGAACAACTTTTTTAGAAAAAGGACGAGACGTTCTTTGACATACCCCTGGGTCATCAACTTTCTACTCAGACACAGATGACGTTTTACAAAGTCTGAGTAGGTCTTGCACGCTCTTCAAAATCGAATAAGTTAAAATATATATCCCATATGCAGGTGAAGTTGGTATATTGCTACTAAGATGGGGGAAATTTATAATTTCAAAATTAAAATCTTTTGTCATAGATTCTGGTACTGAGATGACTGTGTAAGTCAAATTCGAGATGTAAGTATAAGAATGAGGCGGAGGAAGCCGTGTCTGCTGTTTCTTTAATTTCTAGTTCTGGAGGATATATTAATGGAACCCAATTAGAAAAGTTCGGATTGTTGATGGAAAGAATATCATCAATGTATCTTTGATCCTCTTGTTTTTGACAAGTGTCTGAAGGAACTCCAATTCATATGAAAATAAGAAGAGATCGACAAGAAGAGGCACACAGTTTGTTCATAAAAGGAATGCCGAAAGTTTGTTGGAAAAGTCTGCATCCAAACTCAACAAATATGTTGTCGATAAGGAACTCTGACCACTTGGTCTTCTGTGTAGTATGTTTTACCTTTTTGTTTGTTATTATTAACGAAATATGCCTTATGATATCCCAAAGTTATAAATGTATAGCGTATGCTACCATATATATGTATAAGATATTTGTATAAATATTTTGAATCTCAACACTATGTTGACACAAGCTGTGGTTACAAAAAACAAAACCCAAAATTTAGGTAAGCGACAAAATTAAACAAAGTGTAGAAAATTACACAGACTGACACATATACAAATCCGAAACAAATCACATTTGAACAGGCCCAACAAACAGACACAAGAGCAAGCTAGAGTTAAATTAAGAAGGAAACGAGTTGGAAAAAAATGATTAAAAAAAAAATACGGTCATCATTGCCATTTCTATTTGCATAAAGAATTATAACCCTTGCTCAAACACTAAAAACAAAAACAAAAACTAAAACACATCGGTAAAGACTATTCGTGGAACAAACACATCAACGTACACTCCAAAAATTCTATTTTGAAATATAAATCCTTAATTGACAATAAAAAGTAATAAATAGGTGTTATGCAAAGTAATAAAAAAAAGTTTGATTTCTTCTCAAAAATAACTTTGCTGTAATGACAAATCACTCGACCTACAACAGTTGCCCGAGTATCCCTTTGAAATAGTCACTGAATTACCACGGTGATCATCCAATGAAATCATATTTAGAAGTATTTACTGGTAGTTAGTTTTACAACTCATTGTATTCTCCCTTCTTTCAATACAGGATATTTATGTTCAAAATTATTTAACACAATTACAAAAAAAAACTATCTAAACACGTATCATACAAAAATCTTCCATCTACATTTATTCAATGTCAAAATACTTCATCGATTTCGAAAAGAACACGATCACTACAAACGAAATGTAAATATCACACACCGTTGATGTTTAACTGCGAGGGTGTGTTCTATTTTTTTGTTTCTTATATTGTTCGTCGTTGATACGCAAAGGTTTGTATTAAAATGCTATACTGATACACAAATCAGAATGTTCAAAGAAAAAACCCACCAAATCAATGTCGACACCTGAAAATAGTAAGAAACGTTGTAGCCCTCATATAGGAATATGAAATCAAAAAAATTTTTTTTCAATGTGTATAATATTTCAAGAGTATTATGTAAACAAATTTCTTCAATACTGAAAAAAGCAAATGCGATTATTGTTTACATAATTTGAAATGAAGTCTAATAAGAAAATTGTAAAATATGATAATGCGTCAGAAGCAGACCTGCGCACAGTTATGATAAGGAGCAGACATGTCTTTTGGTCTGGTTTAGGGCATACCTTTCCCTAGGACTGGTCAAAAGCAGACTTGTCCGTTTAGTTTGTGGGAGCAGATGTGTCAATTAGTCTGCAGCAGTTCTTATTAAGTAGACCGAACATAATCGTAAATGGAGATTTATTTAGTATTCTTGCATCACCCTCCGTAATGCTTTATGAAAAAACGATTCAAATAAAACATGCTGTTTAAATCCTGCCGACATCGGAACACCTGCAATATTGTACTAAACAACATAATTAGAGATTGATTATTCATACAGCAGTACTGAAGAAATGTATTATATAATTAATTTCTAAACTACAAACTTAAATGCTCTTCAACTTTGTACTTATTTGGCTTTATAAATATTTTGATATGAGCGTCACTGATGAGTCTTGTGTACACGGAACGCGCGTCTGGCGTACCAAATTACAATCCTTGTACCTTTGATAACTAATTAAACAAGTAAAAGTTGAATGATCTACATAATGTTTGTCTTTCCCTCGGTAAACGTACAATAGAGGCGGAATATTACAACGAGACATATAAAAAAGGCACTGCAAGACAACCCTAATACACAAAACACTGTCCTAAGTCAGGAGGCTGTAATTCAGTGGTTGTCGTTTGTTTATATATTACATATTTGATTTTCGTTCATTATTTTATACAAATAAGGCCGTGTGTTTTCTCATTTGTTTTACATTGTCATTTCGGGCCCTTGTAGAGCTGACTATGCGTTATGGGCTTTGGTTTGTTGAAGGCCGTACGGTTATCTATAATTGTCAAATTCGGTGTCATTTTGGTCTCTTGTGGAGAGTGATCTCATTGGCAATCATATCACATCTTTTGTATATACAACATAGAAAACTGAAGATCATTTTTTTTTTTGTCAATACAGTAAAGCAACATATTTGTAATGATGACGAATACATATGTTGCAAATTAGTACAGCAATTTTAATGTATTATTTATGATAACATTGTGTCCAAAACGAAAGCAGAATACACCAAGTTATTATTCAAAATTCACAAGTTCATAACAAAAAACCGGATAAGAGTATGACCAAAACTAAAAACAACAAATAAACAAAGCATAAATTACAGAAAAGAACCCGAAGTAAACAAAACTGGGGAAACACGAACTACAACAAAAAATCGCTGTGAAATCGAGTTCATCGAAGAAGGTAATCGCTACTGCCCCACATATTTCGTGGTGTATTTTTCAGAAAGGCAACACATACTCCTCGGTGAATCTTGTGCTTAAAAAGAGTAATCAGTTATTGCCTCACTTGCTTCTCTGTGACGCATGTGCTTAAAACTAGTACGCAGTTACATGTACTGCTCCCTATAGTCCGCAGTTATTTTTGTACGGTTTTGAAAGGTATTAAGTTGATGATTTACAAGTTGGATTAACAGTTAATGCTCCACTAGATTTGTGATAAACTCAGGTTCGTTAGAAGGGTAGGTAATAAAGGCTGCATATGCTTTGCTTAGAACTGAAGCGCGTGTATAGGGTTAACAGTTTATGCTCAACATGATCTTGTGGTGTACTCAGGTGCTTCATAAGGGTCATTATTTACTGCTTTATATTGTCTTCGAAGAGGGAGAGGTCAAAGATACCAGGACAGTAACCTACAATGTATATCTCTATAGTTTATGAAATAAGTACGTCTGAGTCAGTGACAACTCTTCAACAGATGTATCCATCGGACCGCCATCAATGATAGTGATACATGGCTGTGTACATAATGTATATCCAACTCGTCTAAACATCAACCCAACAATGTTAGATCTTTAAATTTGCTTTCGCAAATTTTTGTTTCTTCCCTCGCCGGGATTCGAACCCATGCTACTGTGATATCGTGACACTAAATCGCCTGCACTGCAGCCGTCCCGCTAGACCACACGACCACCTGGGCTCTACAATAATAGAGCTTTTGCTGGCCATGTGTTACCTTTCCTCGTCAGTTTTAATTTAGCGGCGTACTACAGTACATGATATATAAGGAATGAAGATGTGATTGTTACAGATCAGCTAAATTATCTATAGTAAAGGATCCTACAAATTAATGTAAGATACAGTCACAGAAAATAATCATATTTATAAGTACGTCTGAGTCAGTGACAACTCTACAACATATGTATCCATCGGACCGCCATCAATGATGGTGATACATGGCTGTGTACATAACGTATATACAACTCGTCTAAACATCAACCCAACAATGTTAGATCTGTAAATTTGCTCTCGCCGAGATTCGAACCCATGCTACTGTGATATCGTGACACCAAATCGCCTGCACTGCAGGCGTCCCGCTAGACCACACGACCACCTGGGCGCTACAATAATAGAGTTTTCGCTGGTCATGTGTTACCTTTCCTCGTCAGTTATATACATCTCTCCCTTCACACCATTTTCAAGTCTTGGTCTTGAGAAAACGATGATAGTCCGTCGGAAGGGGACAATAAATGGCTGACCCGTGCTAATAGAGATCTCTTGCATGTTAAAGAAATCCTTGTAGATTTTGAAAAAGAGCAGGCTAATGCCGCTAGAAGGCAGCACTCGTACCCGCAAAGTAGAAAGGGATTAACATAAGTTGTAAAACGTGTAAAACGTGTTTCCCAATCCACTATAAATAAACATGTTTAAACAAACTAAGTATATACATTAGTTACGATATGCTTATAAAAATTAAAATGCCAACCTGATCCTGTGCCTTATCAATAAATGACTTTATTTTATCAACTTACAATTAGAAAGTTCCTAATCAAATGGCATTATCAAAAGCTCAAACACATCAAACGAATGGTTAACAACTGTCCTGTTCCTGACATAGTACAGGCATTTTCTAATGTAGAAAATGGTTAATTAAACCTGCTTTGATAGCTAGCTAATCCTTTCACTTGTATGACAGTCGCATCAAATTCCATTATATATTTTAAATGGTTCTAATCTATACCACAAGCGTTTAACCCTAGTTTTCATAATAAGAAGAGCGTGATGCTTGTGCTTTGGTGTTGTATTGTGTCTCGTGACATTTTATTTACAACTTTTATTTTATTTCTACCGGTTAAAGTCAAACCTTTGTTCTGAAAAACACCTGTGTTTTAACATTTGATAATGATTATGGTAAGAAACAGTTTAATGCATCAGTGAATTCTGATTGGAAGAAATGTATGGGTTAGAGACTAGACATGGTCAATCTGCTTGTCTAACCATGTGAAACTCATTAGGTTTTTAGGAGATTAATATGTTGAATGATAAATAAAACAAAATTGCATTGAGTAAAGTGCACATTATATCTTAATAAAAGTAACAATCAGTATTTTTGTTCAAGATGGTTAACCGCTAAATAGAACAGTATAAATTGGGAATTTGACAAACGAGACGATTTTAATTTTGAAATTATAAATTTCCCCCACCTTAGTAGCAATATACCAACTTCACCTGCATATGGGATATATATTTCCCAACTTATTCGATATTCAAGAGCTTGCAGCTCCTACTCAGACTTTGTAAAACGTTATCAGTGTCTGAGTAGAAAGTTGATGAACCAGGGATATGTCAAAGAACGTCTCGTCCTTTTTCTAAAAGAGTTCATCGGAAGGTATCAAGACCTTGTTGATAAATGTTCCGTATCAACTTCTCAAATAATACACGATGGTCTTGATGTATAGATTATGCGTACTGATGTTGTTTATCATCTAAACAACATGTTTTATTGTTCTTTCATTTGTTTTTGTTATAGTATTAATATTACTTTTACTGTT
The DNA here is from genome assembly GCF_963676685.1 of Mytilus edulis. Classification (NCBI taxonomy): domain Eukaryota; kingdom Metazoa; phylum Mollusca; class Bivalvia; order Mytilida; family Mytilidae; genus Mytilus; species Mytilus edulis. Next base: position 1,782,642 of record NC_092348.1, read on the forward strand.
GAATGGTTTTATGTGATATCAGTTTGACGTGGCTCGGTACTTATACATCTCGTCAATGTGTTTGTATTGGCTTTCATTTTTTTGTGGTTTGTTTTGTATATGCGACTTTTTGTATTTCTTTTCTTCTTATTACGTGACTGTAATTTAAAAGATCCCGTCAGTATTATATTGGTCTATTATATGTCATTATGATATATTTCTATTATGAATTACTATATACGTTGAACCACAAACGTCAAAATCATTCAATCGCGTAGTGGTATTAACTATTTTTGGATTCTCATAAATTCTACCTAGAACTTTTGGACTAGTTTTAATATCGGTCTATTTCTGTAATTTATTCTTACATACTTTTGATTTTTTAACCCTGTACGCTTACATTGCCTATGTAAATTTTAAAACTGTTTGTAGGCACATTGAACGGACAAATTTATGTGACGTATAAAATTTTCTGACGTCAGACACTCAAATCAATTAATATGTTCGTAGATAGAAGATGTTTTTGTGTTCGGTTAATTTGTCCCCTTTTAAAATTGTTATACGATGATGACTGATGTACCCATATTTTGACTATTTTATTAATTGTGACTGTTTACTTAACGCATCATGTAAATATAACGGAATTTGATGAGACTGTTATTAAAGTGAGAGGGTTAGCGTTATAGAACCAGGTTTAATCCACCATTTTCTACATTTGAAAATGCCTGTACCAAGTCAGGAATATGACAGTTCTTGTCCATTCGTTTTTTATGCGTTTTGTTATTTGATTTTGCCATGTGATTATGGACTTTCCTAATTGATTTTCCTCTGAGTTCAGTATTTTTGTGATTTTACTTTTTCCAGTTTCCTATGTGGAAACTTTCATTATCCAGTTTCTTATCTCGCTAAATGAACTGTTGAACTTGTGTAGGTGGACACTATAATTATTTCAGGCCAGGATTAGGGAAATATAAACAACGGATTGAAAATTTCAAATGCTTTGTGAAAGTAAGTTACTGTATGTTGGTAGTTGATTAAACATTATATCTATTTTCGGAAATCTTATTTCGGTGATATCTTTAAATGACCTCATTTATATGGTTCTCTTCCTGGATGATAAGCAAGTACAAAAGGAATTAGACCTCACGAACTCTTTATATACTTCTTCTGTTGAATAACTAGTTTCATTATTGGCTTAATATTTCGAAGGATTCTTTTTATTACTTAATATATTATAAGTAACTACAGGGAACAGTCTATCGAAAACAGAAGGTAAGTTTTGTATCATTATCATTCTTGAATCTAAAATTATGGAACGTCACAACTGTCTTATGTGAAACTCTGATGTTAATTTATGCTGTTCTAATATTACTTAATGATATGTTGTCATTACTTAATATGGTTTTGACATTACGTAATGATGTTTTAATATAACTCAATATGGAATATTCATTGCTTGATGATATTCCGATATAACACGATATGGTTTCGTATTGACTTGATATAGTTTTGTCATTACTCAATATGGGTTTGTCATTACTTTCAGTGGTTTCACCATTATTTAATATGGTTTTGTTATTAGTCAATGTGGTATTACATTACATGATGTGTATGTGACTTAACGTTATGTAGTTGTTTCATAACATGATGTGGGTTTGTTATTTCTAAATGATGATTTATCTATTCTTTATATGATTTTAAAATAACGTAATGATGTTTCAAAATTAGACTATGTTACACTATTTGATGTGTTTGTTTCATTAATTGATGTGATCTTGTCATTCTTTGTTAGGGTCTTGTCATTCTTTGATGTGGTTATCCCATTACTTGATGAGGTAAAACCACGTGACCAATTCAGAAAAACCTGTCCTATTTTAAGATAGATTTTCATGTTCTATGTGGCATGAATGCGTGTGGACATCCATTAAATTAGTGTTAAATTAAAGTTTGGGTTACTGTTTGAGTTAAACTTTGCGTTAATTTTCGAATTCAAGTCATACTTAGAATTAAAGTTCTAGTTAGCATTGAGTTTCGAGTTGGACTTTGAGTTTGAGTCACATTTAAAGGCAGAGTTATAGTTACAACTTGAGTCACCTCATAATAAAGAGTTTGAGTAAGATTGAGTAAGACTCAAATGTGAGTCTCATTTAGATTAATTAAGATATCGAGTTGAAATTGAAGAAATTTTATGTGTCTTTTGAGTTCGTTATTAAATGTTCTATCGCGGAACAAGGGCTTTTGCTCGGGCCTCCGAAAAGAGGGCTTTGGGATATGCGTACTAAATAGACAATGTTGCAGTATGCAAAACGCAACATAGGATTTGAAATAAAGTAAGAGGTGGTGTGATGGCAAATGAAACAACTATCCACCAGAGTTAAATGCAGTGGATGTAAGAATTCATATATAGGCAATCGTACAGCCTTCAACACTCCGTGTAGTCAGCTACAAAAGGCCACCATGCACTATGTGAAAAAAAAAATCAAACGAAAAAACTAACGGTATATTTTACCAAAAACAACCAAATATGTCATAAAGGTATATATCCAACGACAGCAATTGAACTTCATGCTCCTGACTTGGGGCAGGTACACAAACAAAGTGCCTGTTTCGGAGTTCAACATGTATGTGAACGAACATCGGACTGTAACAGTATTGTAACAGCACAACACGAGAAAAAAATGTAAACTAGATAAAGTGATGCCCCCGCACTCCACTCATTTAAATTAGATTAATTAAGATATCGAGTTGAAATTGAAGAAATTTTATGTGTCTTTTGAGTTCGTTATTAAATGTTCTATCGCGGTACAAGGGCTTTTGCTCGGGCCTCCGAAAAGAGGGCTTTGGGATATGCGTACTAAATAAACAATGTTGCAGTATGGAAAACGCAACATAGGATTTGAAATAAAGTTAGAGGTGGTGTGATGGCAAATGAAACAACTATCCACCAGAGTTAAATGCAGTGGATGTAAGAATTCATATATAGGCAATCGTACAGCCTTCAACACTCCGTGTAGTCAGCTACAAAAGGCCACCATGCACTATGTGAAAAAAAAATCAAACGAAAAAACTAACGGTATATTTTACCAAAAAACAACCAAATATGTCATAAAGGTATATATCCAACGACAGCAATTGAACTTCATGCTCCTGACTTGGGGCAGGTACACAAACAAAGTGCCTGTTTCGGAGTTCAACATGTATGTGAACGAACATCGGACTGTAACAGTATTGTAACAGCACAACACGAGAAAAAAATGTAAACTAGATAAAGTGATGCCCCCGCACTCCACTCATTTAAATCCCAAAAGGACAAAGTTCAATTTTTATCCAAAAAAAGAAAAAAAAAGAAAAAAAATCCTGACCACATGCACACCTTCAATACATATACAAACAGCTAGCAGAGTGATAAATTCCTAGCTTTCAAACTGTAGGAGCAGTTATCTGGAAACGCCTTACTTATGAAAGAATTTTTTTTTTAAAATGACGAAGTTCAACTTTCTCCTAAAAGGGCACATATTAATAACAATTTAACCCTGACCACATACAGCACACCTTCAATATATGTACAAACAGAAAATAAAGAGAAAAATTCCTAGGATTCAAACTGGAAATATGCGGAAGAACTATATACCCATAATGGGACGGAAATACGGACGGACGGACAGAGGTTAAACACTATGCCCCTTACTTTCAGTTGCGGTGTCTTGAACACAGTTTTAATTGGCTGACTCCATAGATTTGCATTACTAGATATATTAAATCCATCTGGGCGATACTGGCTTACCCATACAGGTATGGAGATTCTGTTCAACGTGTGGCACCCGTCGTGTTATTCGCGAAATTACAAACCGAGTGATATGGTTCACATTCGAGCAAAAGGATGAAGGTATTATGGTTAAGACAACTGGAACATGTCCGTCGTCCCACATGTGAAACAGATATTCCAAAGCGTTAATTTTTCAATAAGGGCGGGGTAGATCAGTGAATTCAATTGATTAAAAGTAAAAGATAAATATGTATGTTCAAATGATCACTAACGCTAAAATAAATTCGGAAAATTATTATTTTATAGTATTGATGCTTTGTCGCTTAGTCCAGACCGCTCCCCCAATTTCCCTGTAACTGCAGTGTTTGTTTATTTGAAGTGTCTCAATTGTTCACAAAAAAGTATTAGTCTTTTGATTGTGTCGAGCCTGCGACATCAATGTATCGGCAGTGAGACACAACAACGTCGTCGAAAGTGGCGTCATTTCGGGACCTTTTATAGCTAACTGTCGGGTATGGGTTTTGCTCATTGTTGAAAACCATGAAGTTTCGTTTTAGTTAAATTAAACAGAATTAAATTGTTTTGACATGATAAATTTATTACCTTTATGATGTGTTTTAAAACTTGTATAGGAGTTTTTCCTCAATATCAAGAAAAAGCATCTACAGAAAAACATTTTGTTTATATTTTTTTTACCGATTAATGTACAGCTAATCAACATTTCCTTTTCATACTGAAAGCAGCAATGTCAGGCGAGACACAGCATTCCGTGGACTATTTAAAAAATATTATAATTCTGCTTCTCTTTGAGGATCAAATTACAGGCCATGTGGTATGGGGATATCCCAATTTTGTCCGGAATATTGTAAATTTTTTAGGATTTAATTTTTGATAATTGTCTGCCGTTCCTCTTTTTCTACCAAATAAATCTGAACTACTTTCATCTGAACTTTAACTTTGGCGATACCCATTTAAAGCACATTTAACAAACGGCATATTGAAATCTGTTATAAAATAGTTTTTTTTTTCACATAGTGCATGGTTGCCTTTTGTAACTATATGGAGAGTACGGCTGCCTGTATTTGATTTCTTACACCCACATCATTTAAACTTCTATGTTGCGTTGTGTATACTGCAACATTTTTTTAAGAACGCATATATCCCGGAGCCCTCTTTACAGAAGCACGAGCAAAAGCCCTTGTTCCGCGACAGAAAATTTAATAACGAACTCAAAAAGACATATAAAATAGCGCGAAATTCAACTCGAAATCTTAATTAATCTAAATGAGACTTAATTTCGAATCTTACTCAAACTCTACCTCAAGAAGTGACACAAATTCAAAGTTTCTGCCTTTAAATGTGACTCAAACGCGAAGTCCAACCACAAACTCAATGCTCACTAGAACTTTAATTCTGAGCATGAATTTGATTCGAAAAGTAATTCAAAGCTTAACTCAAACAGTAACCCGAACTTTAATTTCAACACTCATAGTTAGATTTTTCAAGACACATACAGTACAACATGAAAATCTATATAAAAATAGAACAGGTTTTTCCGAATTGGTCACGTGGTTTTACCTCATCAAGTAATGGGATAACCACATCAAAGAATGACAGGACAACATTAAAGAATGACAAGTAATGACTATTTCATATTTAGTTATATAAAAACATCATTACGTAAGGTCAAAACCATATTAAGTAAAGACAAAACAACATAAAGTAATATCAGAGTTCCACATAAAACAGCTGTTGCGTTCTATATAAAATGTTTAAAAATGATTGTACGATAACCTAAGAATTGCTTTCAAATAATTATGTACAACTCAAGTAAAAGTTTTTTTTTAAATAGAAACATGTACAAATAAACATATTAAACTCTGATTAATATCCGACTATTTGCGGGCTTGTCATTTGCGTTTGAATTCCTTATAATCATCAAGTTCTAGATTACACCGAACTGAAAGACGAAGTGATAACATTCAATTAATTCAATTGTAGTTACCACGATTTCGTAATCACTAAGGTGATTCTGCCAACACCGAATTAAACTTATCGCATAATCGGTCGTTTATGTTCACACTATACAGAAACTATATAGTTGTAGATGCATGATTGTTTTATTAGTTGTAAGTTGCTTTGAAATAGCTGCCAGTTAACTGCAAGTACTCTCAGATATGTACCTAGTGTTGTTTTGTTTTGTCCATCTGGTGAGTTAACCTTTTTTCAACTGATTTGTATATATTTCATGTTGTTATCGTTGAGTGCTATATTTAACATTGCCATACAATCGCGAGGTTCGGCTAGCCGCTTAACCAGGTTCAACCATACATTTTTGTTCTTTAATTGTCCTGTATCAAGTCAGGAAAATGACAGTTGTTATCTTATAGTTCGTGTCTGTGTGTTTTGCATTGTCGGTTTTGTTATTTTTACTGCACTTTAGTGTTTCTGTTGCTTCGTTGTTTTCCCTTTATTGTTGATGTGTTAACCTGATTTTAAATGTGTAACATGGATTTGTTTTCTCTCAATCGATTTGTGACTTTCGAACAGCTGCATACTACTGTAGTGTGTATTTAACAACTCATAAGCAATACAGAGTAGGTGACCGATGTTAATCCAGATCTGCATCTAATATTACAAACATTCTTTTTTTTTGGATTGTTTTATAGACTGTGTTGTTTGTTTTTCGTTTTCGATTGGTTTTGTTTCAGCCTTTCTTTGACTGAAAGTGTTTGATTACCTATAAAATAAAGAGCTGAAAAATTTAAAATGCCGTCTTCTTTTTATAAAAAAAAGTAAAAACACAAAAATACCGAACTCCGAGGAAAATTCAAAAAGGAAAATCCAAAATCAAAAGGCAAAATCAAAAGTCCAAACACATCAAACGAATGGATAACAACTGTCATATTCTTGGTACAGGCATTTTCTAATGTAGAAAATGGTGGATTGAACCTGGTTTTATAGCTAGCTAAACCTCTCACTTGTATGACAGTCGCATGAAATTCCATTGCATTGTCAACGATGTATGAACAAAACAAACATACTCAAAGAGTAAAAATGTCAAAAATAGGGGTACAGCAGTCAATATTGTTTTATCATCTTAATATCACAATAAAAACAACAAATGTAACGAAGAATCACAAAAAGGCATACATCAAATTTAACATACTCATTTTGCTTTTCTTGTACCAATTAATTTATGTATATAAAAAGTCTACCCGTAAAGGAAAGAAGGTTTTCATTGCTGGTGTAAAAATGCGCGTTTGAAATTCGCAAAGGTAGACATACAAATAATTTTGTCGTTCAAAGTATGAAGGTATACATACATGCATAGTCACATAAAGTTGATATAACAAACAACAGACTCAACAGTAAATGTAATAATAATAAATAAATAAGGTGTGGTTCAAAGTATGACGGGATACATACGTACAATATCACGTCAAATGTATAAAATAAAAAAAACAGACTCAACAGAAATTTAAAGTATTTTATTGAATGAAATAATTTAGTCATTTATAGTATGTCAAAAACCATAAGTAAGAGTAATTTAAGTAAATGAAATAATTTTGTCGTTCAAAGCATGATGTTTTTATATAACCACAGAGTCAATTCAAAAGAATATCTCAAAATTTTACAAGTAATATTAATAAAGACTAATAAAATAATACTATAACGCGTTATTAAGATAACCAACGTCAGTACGCAAAATCTATACTTCAAGACCATCTTGTATTATTTGTGAAGTTGATACGGAATATTTATCAACAAGTTCTGGGTATCTTCCAATGAACTTTTTTAGAAAAAGGACGAGACGTTCTTTGGCATTCTTCTGGTTCATCAACTTTATACCACCACAGAAATAATTTTGTATGGTTGTTACTTACTGAATTGACATAAGTTATGTAAAATTGAGAAAGGAAATGGTGAATATGTGCCTTATTATATAACTATTACAGATGTATGTGTCTACATTGATGGTGAACAGCACTCTAATAGTTCTCACTGTTACGATGCTTGTGATTATACATGTGAATTTGAAGATACCTATGCCAACATCTTTAAAAGAAAATGAAAACGACACGTTTAATACTTTCAATGAGTCCGACGCATTTTTTTGGAATTACCTGTATAACTGTTCAGCAAGGTAAATTATAATGTGATTAAACAGGTAATGTTAAACTACTATAACCAACTGCTATAACTGTACAACAAGAAAAAAAGGTAAAATGATAGTATACGATGAAACGTGTGAATCTTAAAGTCACCAAACCTATCTCCATAACTGTACAACTGAATCCATCATGAGAATAACTGTGCAACAATTTAAATTTAAAGTCCTTCGTGTCAACTTCTATCTTTAACTGTGTTATAAGGTAAACTTTCATTTGATTTTACCTATGACTTTAAAATCCTCACATTAAAAGAGGGACGAAAGATACCAAAGGGACAGTCAAACTCATAAATCTAAAACAAACTGACAACGCCATGGCTAAAAATGAAAAAGAGAAACAGAAAAACAATAGTACACGTAACACAACATAGAAAACTAAAGAATAAACAACACGAACCCCATCAAAAACTAGGGGTGATCTCAGATGCTCCGGAAGGGCAAGCAGATCCTGCTCCACATGCGGCACCCGTCGTGTTGCTTATGTGATTAAAGTTCACAACGGTACCAGAAGGTACAATCAAATGTGCTGATACCTATTAATGCAAATAGTTATCAAAGGTACCAGAAGGTAAAATCAAATGTGGTAATACCTGTTAATACAAAGATATTTACAATATTTGTTCAACTTTAAAGCATGTAAAATGTCATGATATTTTACCTGTGACTTTTCCGATCACTACACCAACTTTATAACTGTTACAAGGTAAATTCGTGAGCAGCAATTATTCATATATATGATGTTCAAGCTTAAATCACATATTATCCAATTATTGAGTTTTTATGTCAGACTGTTGTATGTATGCGACTTTCATGCCTTGTAAACTTTATTCTTTTATAATTGTTTTATCAAAAACATAACAAATGGAAACATATATATTTAGTCCCACATTGAGGTATGTATTTGATAGCTTTCAAAGTTCCTAGGTTGTTGTAAGTTAATACAGAGAACACATGATACATTCAATCACCTTACTAGAAAGGTACCCTAGTATTAAACGTTCGACTTCATCTATATTGAGTCGTTGTGTTTAAACAATAACTTTATGACATCTTTATGAAGACCATGTTATGTTTATATATTGACAGATATAAAGTTCGATATCATTTATATTAAGTCGTTGACCTTGAACTTGTTGAACAATAACTTTCTGACATCTTCCGGAAGACCATGTTATGTTTTTATATTGACAGATGTAAAGCTTACTCTCTTAATAACTTTCTGGCATCTTTATGAAGACCATGTTATGTTTGTATATTGACAGATGTAAAGCTTACTCTCTTAATAACTTTCTGACATCTTTATGAGGACCATGTTATGTTTGTATATTGACAGACGTAACGCTTACTCTCTTAATAACTTTCTGACATCTTTATGAGGACCATGTTATGTTTGTATATTGACAGATGTAAAGCTTACTCTCTTAATAACTTTCTGACATCTTTATGAGGACCATGTTATGTTTGTATATAGACAGATGTAAAGCTTACTCTCTTAATAACTATCTGACATCTTTAGGAAGACCATGTTATGTTTGTATATAGACAGATGTAAAGCTTACTCTCTTAATAACTTTCTGACATCTTTATGAAGACCATGTTATGTTTGTATATTGACAGATGTAAAGCTTACTCTCTTAATAACTTTCTGACATCTTTAGGAAGACCATGTTATGTTTGTATATTGACAGATGTAAAGCTTACTCTCTTAATAACTTTCTGGCATCTTTATGTAGACCATGTTATGTTTGTATATAGACAGATGTAAAGCTTACTCTCTTAATAACTTTCTGACATCTTTATAAAGACCATGTTATGTTTGTATATAGACAGATGTAAAGCTTACTCTCTTAATAACTTTCTGACATCTTTATAAAGACCATGTTATGTTTGTATATAGACAGATGTTAAGCTCACTCTCTTAATAACTTTCTGACATCTTTATGATTGTGAAGACCATATTTTGTTTGTTTATTGACAGATGTAAAGCTTACTCCAGTTTGCCATCAATTTGTACATTGAAACCAGACCCAACAGATTCATGTTGTCAGATTCCAGACTGTGGCACCTATATTCCAATCACTGGAAACAAATTCACAGGAACCATTCCACCAAACAAGTTTAATTTGGTTCCAATAGGAACACATACTGTTTTCTACGGATCCCGTCATAACCATAATGCTTTTCAGGATACTAGTAGTAAAGGTTATGAACTGTTATGTTTTTTAAAATATTTCTTTATATATGTAGTGGTGATCAGAAAAAATATACACCATCAAGAGAAAATTTTAGTGAATCTGCGATAAATTACAAAACAAAAACACAGTAAATAAAGCTACATGATTTCTGTTTGCACATTCATTTACTTGCTATTGTAACGACTGAAATCACGGAGTTTGTGTTTCATGGATCTGATGATCATTTATATGGAGGAAACGACTTGTAAGAGTGAAACACAATATAAAATTCAAATCTTTGACTTTATTTAAATTTAGCTATTCATATCCTTATAAAAAGCGCTGCATTACAAATTCCGTAGATTTTACAAGGAACGCATAATCATATAGACATCTTCCTATATCTATTGTTGTAAGATTTCAGAGATGTATTCAAGAAGTCAATTGTTTGGGTGTCTGTCAACCTGGTACCTGCATACATACAAAGTCAGAAGTATAAAAGTGTCTTTTTTCAAATAGCGTGTGTTTATTATAATACCTTGCAATATGTTAACTTCGATATCAAGGAGAGCACATTTTCAGAATATCACAGCTTAGAGTATTTTAAATAAGACTTGTGATTTTTCTTATAGACAGCTGCTTATTCAAGAACAATGCTTACAAACAGGGAGCCTCTTGGAATGATGGGTGTGAAGATGTGTGTACCTGTTTGATCGGACCTAAAGGACTGTACAGATGTATATCTAAGTGAGATTGTATCTGTTTATGTTTGAACTACATAAATGACCAAAAGGGGGCCTGGTCGTATTAACTCCAAAACCTTCCTAAATTCCTGTGTTATATAGTTAAATTTGACTTGAAGTTACATGTTTCTTCCTATACTTTGTCTTGTAGTTTTTAGTTTTCTATTAGTTTTTTTTCAAAATTCCTTATGTACGGCATACAAAATATGTCACATTATTTTAGTGTTAATGTCAAGTGAACCTCAAATCGAACAATGTTAAAAAAAAAAAGTAAAATCACAAAAATAACGAACTTAGAGGAAAATCAATTTGGAAAGTCCATAATCATATAACAAAATCAAATAACAAAACGCATCAGACACGATAGACAAGAACTGTCATATTCCTGACTTGGTACAGGCATTATTAGTTTCACTTTGTGTCTCCGGTGTCATCATTACTATAGAAGAGGGACGAAAGATACCAAAGGGCCAGTCAAACTCATAAATCTAAAAAATCTGACAACGCCATGGCTAAAAATGAAAAAGACAAACAGAAAAACAATAGTACACATGACACAACATAGAAAACTAAAGAATAAACAACACGAACCCCACCTAAAACCAAGGGTGATCTCAGGTGCTCTGGAAGGGTAAGCAGATCCTGCTCCACATGTGGCACCCGTCGTGTGGCTTATGTGATTACAAATCCGGTAAATAGTATTATTCGGTAGGTCACATTCATGAAAGGGAAGGGGTTTGTAGTTACGACATAAGGAACACATCCGATATCATTAGTTAACCACCTAACGTTGATCAATAAGGAATGATGAATCTCGAATGCTTGGAACGATAACTGTCATACATGTCGAAAGTTCAATTCATCATTTCTACATTTGAAAATGCCTTTACCAAGTCAGGAATATGACAGTTGTTGTCCATTCGTTTCAAAAGTGGTTAAATTTATCTCAATGATTATGGTATGGACGTTCTTTCTTTAAATTTGCCTTTTATATTTTGTTATCCTTTTCGATAAAACTATTTTAGGTGTCCAGCCTATCCAGCATTACCATCATACTGTAAAAAGAAGATGGTACCAGGACAATGTTGTCCAGTTATAAGTTGTGATATACCAGGATTTGGTACCATGGACCCAGTTCCTCAGCTTGTGCCAACGTCATTACCAACTAAAATAGGCTCGCTACCAACACCAGCTCCAACAAGTCTTATACAAATTATTCAAATCAGTCCTAACCCCTCACAAAACACAAGTAGTGTAATCCCAGGAGGAGGATACCCAATCAAACCAAATCAAATCACTGGCATCAGTAGTAAGTTAATGTAGTATATCCGTATATAAATACAAAAATTAAGAAACCGAAGACGAATACTCTGACCATTTCTTAACCTATACTTTGTTTTCAAGAAAAAACGTGTACATCAACCAGATTTCTTATTCTATATTTTGATATTTTATGTACAGATTGCTTGTGACCATGGGCGGGCTTTTGCTTATTTTGTTCTATATTATTAAGGTCTTTCCTTTTTCAAAAGGGAAAGAACTTACTGTATTTCTTCTGTTTTATTATTATTATTATAATAATTATTATTCTTTTTCCACCAAACTTTGACGAAGTTAGCAGCCTTAACCGTAAGACGTGTCGCTTTCATGTTCACACTTTGTATCGGTGTCATCAATACCTATCCGGAACTCGCCCTGTGAGTCGAAATATTTTGTCGGTTCGCAGTAATCCCTAAGAAACCCAAAAACCTTGTTATCGTTCCAACACTGTAACCGTAATAGGTAGTAAAAAAACGAAGGGTGAAATTTGTTCAGGACCAGACCCTGGTTCTTCATTACATTTGGATCGAAAAGATTCAACGACTCATTGGTAGGGCTATGCCTCTATTGAAATTAACCGGTGTCGGTTGGCCACCAAAACTCAGAAACCGTGAGTTGTAGACACCTAGGATCTTCACCATTCATTATCATTTCATGCGACTTTGAAAAATACCTCAAGGTCAAATGTGTATGTTGACCTTGATCTTTGACCTAACACCTTGTTAGCGAACTCTTGTTTTAGGTTTCTGAAAAGGCAAACTCAGCTTTTGCTATATGACCAAAGGTCCTAGACCCAAGGTGTCTTCAGCAATGACATTTGGGACTAATGACCTTGACAAAGGTCAAAAGGTCAAAGGTCAAGGTCATGTCCCATATAGCGAATTATGTGTTTTTGACCTTATTTAAAGGATTTTCAGTATGTTTTAAAGCTTTTTAAGTTTGACCTTGAACTTTTCAATACATTCTACGTCTATTTGAACATGTAGTTTACATTACAAAAGGAAAGACCTGTCAATTGTTCAAGAACAAAAGACATTTTACGTATTTACACATCTGTTTTAAACAGATAAATGACAACTTTAGGTAATGTACCTTAGTATTCTATTTATAAATCAGTGTGTTTGTAATGACAGACTATACAACAAGGGAACACTAGAGTTTACTTGTTAAGGTATTATATTTACAGGTCAGTTTATATATAAGAACAATATATACAACTAGCAAGAGTCCTGGGATATTGACTCTGACTTTTCATGAACCTCTGTAAATTATTCATTGTTTTATTATATTAACAGATCAGTGTGTATATAAGAACAAGGTATACAACAAGGGAGAATCCTGGGATATTGACTGTGATTTTACTTGTACCTGCGTAGATGGATCCACTGGATATTATGAATGTAAACCACAGTAAGTGTTTCAATGACAGTTTCAAGGGATTGTTCAAACACTAAAGAAACTCTTAACATTTTGATCATTACAAAATCCTTTAAATGTATAGGGAAAATACTCTTTCATACCTTAATTTCAAATTTCAGAATCAAAATTATCAAAACTTGTTGGTCTTGACTGACAAAATTGTAAGGTCTGCAGTGTGTTATATTCCGATTGTTCGATTGTTTCTTCAAAACAGAAAAATATCGTTTTGAATCATTGTTACTTCATTGTTTAGCATATAAATATGCAAGGCAATGGTTTAGAGCAAGTTATTTTTTTTTTAATTTTAGTTTCTTTGGTATAATTCGGAGTTAGGTATGTCGTCCATTATCCCTGAACTAGTATGCAAATAAAAGCAACAGTAGTATACTGCTGTTCAAAACTCGTAAATCTATGGACAAAAAAAACTAAATCGGGGTAACAAACTAAAACCGAGAGAAACGCATTATATAAGAGGAGAACAAAGACTTAACATTATCCTGTTTATATGCAACAAACCGTCATACATCAAATGAATATCAGAGGGCAGTGGTTATAATCTTGTGACTATATTTGTTTTTTACCGCGGTTTGACTACAAAGATTGGAAAAAAATTTATCAATGTTTTTCAACACATTTCTGTTTTATTTCATCAGGTGTCCAACATACAATAACTTACCAAGAGAGTGTTTCACAACAACTGTACCAGGCAAATGTTGTAAAACAGTTCAATGTACCACCAAAGTTGGATCAATAGTGAAGCCTAATGCTCAATTTCCAGTTGTTGGTTCATATACTGGTGGATTCTCAGGATTTAGACCTGGAGTATCCTATAAACCAGGAGTCAACACCACCAGTGTTGGAGTATCCTATAAACCAGGAGTCAACACCACCAGTGTTGGAGTATCCTATAAACCAGGAGTCAACACCGCCAGTGTTGATGGATGTAAGACTTTCTTTATACAGATCGTTGGAGATAAAGTCAGATTTAATTATAGTTTATTGAACTTGTTTCTTTTGTTGGTTTTGTCCAGCATTTAAGGTGGTACTTAGTAGCAATAACCAACTTCACCTGCATATGGGATTTTACAAGAGTTTGCAGCTCCTACTGAGACTTTGTAAAATGTCACCAGTGTCTGAGCAAAAAGGTGATGAACCAGGGGTATGTCAAATAACGTCTCGTCCTTTGTATGAAAAAGTTCATCGGAAGGTATCAATATCTTGTTGATAAAAATTCAGTTTCATCTTCACAAATAATACATGATGGTCTTAAGCTTGATATATAGATTCTGCGTCTTGACGTTGTTTTTCATCTTAACAACGTGTTATATTGTTCTTCGTTATATTCAGGGTTTCCCCTGGGTCAATTATTTTTTCGCCACCATTTTAGCCAAAACAATATATTTTTCGCCACTTTATTATTTTTTTCGCCACTTTTATTTTTTCGCCAAGTAACATGAATATATTTTTCGTTTTAAAATTTACCTTTTTTTCTACCCCCTCTCCCTTAAATAAGATGATTTTGCCCAATTGTGTCTATGGTTATTCTCTCAAACTTATTTTAGTGTCTACATTTTAATGAATAAACACTAATCATTTACTTTGAAACAACATATTTTTTTTAACTTTAAATATTCATTGTATTTTAAACAACTTTTGTAAATGAGGAGGCCACTATACTTTTAATAATAAAGAATATATAAGTCCTGGAATATAACAAAATAAATGGACATGTTTTGATCATATAATATCAGTATAGTTCGTTGGGAAAGTTTCTTTTGAAAGAAAAATACTGATGTGCCCTTTTGAACTAAGAAGTTGTTTTTACAACAAAACAAAAGCTTTTATCGCACGAAATTGATCCCTCATTTCATTTGTATCATAACATTGAAGGGTTACTCTCATTCAAGGGGTTGTTCCCAACCTTTTGGATAGATTTCTTCATAACGACAGTTTTCTTTTCTTGACCATCGTAAATGAAAAAGTTGAGACGAAAAACTATGCTTGAATCACGTGTGTCACTCAAACGACTTTAAAGTAGTCTCCCAAATCGATTACCTATATTAAAGTCAAAGGATAATAAGTTTTCAATCGGAGATTTTTCTTGCTTTTGAACATTTTTCGTTAAAACAACAGCTTTATTTTCTAAACTATCTCTAAAAAGAGAGGAGACGTCAAAAGTTTGCTTCAAACACGTGCGTCGCAAAGTGGTAAATAAATTCTGTAGTGTGACATTTAGTGGAAGCCATTTAACCATATCATTTTGTCAAACAATTCAATCAACACCTTTATTAATTAGTCCTTTGTTGTCCATAGCTATACAATGCAATCAGCTGATTATTGATTTTCTGTCGTAATCTTAATGAGGTCAAGGTGAATTCCGAGTATTGTCTAATCGGGTATTACTATAACAAATCGGGTAAAGTCAGAAAAACTCGGGAAAAAAGTAAATAAACAAGATGGAGAAAAATAAATCGTTACATATATATTTCTTTTGCCAAATTCTTTCGCAAATGCCGAATTTTTATCGCCACAATTATTATTTTTCGGCAAATTGCGAAAATGGCGACCGCCAGAGGAAACCCTGGTTATATTCCTAATACCACTTTTACTGTTTGGTTTGTTTTCTGTTTTATCCATTTGACGTGGCTCGGTACTGATACATCCCGTCAACGTGTTTGTAGTATTTTTTTCAATTTGCTGGTGTATTTTGTATACGCGACATTTTTTTTTTGTTCTTATAACGTGAATCTGTACTTTAAAAGATCCCGTCATTATGTTATAGTTCTATTATATGTCGTTATTTTACTGTTCTATTATAAATTTGAAAATTCTAAAGACAAACGACAAAATTCTTTTACTCTCGTAATGGTATTAATCATATGTGTATTTGTAAAAGTTCTAAAGAACTTTTGGACAATTCTAAATCTCGGTCTATTTCTGAAATTGTTTTTAACATAACTTTTGATTTTTTAACCCTGTATACCACAATTTCCAAATGTGAAATTATAATATTTTTTTTTATTACACATTGAGCGACAAAATTTCTTCCTATGTGACGTTTACGTTTTCTGACATCAGACACGCAAAGCAATGCATTTGGTTTTTTTTTAATTGATAGATGCTTTAGGGATTTTTTTGTAAATGATTGTTTTGAGATTGTAACGCAGTAATGACTGCTGTACCGATATTATTATGTCTATTTTGTTTACGCATCGTTGTAAATATAACGGAATTGAATGCAACTGTCATACAAGTGAGAGATTTAACCCTATTAAAACAGGTTCTATATATATTATTTTATACTTTTGAAAACGCCGGAACAAAGTCAGGAATAAAACAGTTGTTTTTCATTCGTTTGATGTGTTTTGTCATTTGATTTTGTCATTTTATAATGGACTTTACGATTGAATTTTCCTCGGAATTAATTGTTTTGTGATTTTACTTTTTACAAAACACAACAGAGAGGTAGTTCTGTAATAAAAAGCTGAAAATGTTATTCATGTTGTATTGTAAAGGGGATGTTTATCCAATGATATTTTTCCGATTAAATGTGTCTTTCAATTCTTTTGACTTTTTCTAATATTTATTCAAAGGGTCAAAAATGAATTGAATCACACATTTTTTTTAAATTAAAGGCAATATAATTTTAATGAAGATGTTTGGAACTACCTTAAATAAAGGCAACATTAGTATACTGCTGTTTAATAGTCATGAATTGACAAACAGAAAACGAATCCAGATCACAAACATAAACCGAGTTAACAACACCAACTATAACAGAAAAAACAAAAGACCAACAGAAACACTGAAAAGAGGGAATGAATTAAATCGCCGA
The DNA here is from genome assembly GCF_963676685.1 of Mytilus edulis. Classification (NCBI taxonomy): domain Eukaryota; kingdom Metazoa; phylum Mollusca; class Bivalvia; order Mytilida; family Mytilidae; genus Mytilus; species Mytilus edulis. The sequence continues at coordinate 1,800,052 of NC_092348.1, forward strand.
AACCAGCTTTATTTCATGAACTAACTATATCCCAGACATATTTATTGGTCTTCTTAAATTTGATAAGCTCATTTGAGATATAAACGTACAAATGCATAGCCCAATTGCTTTCTCTGTTAAATTCTGCAATTTCAAGCATTAATTGATACTTTGTCTTAAGTTCAAATAAGGTTGCATTCATTTCATGTAAAAAATAAACCTAATTCTAATTTGTACTGAAAAAATCAACATACCTTTGATTGCATTGAAAAAAGCGCACTGGTTCCAGGAAGATTCATAGAACTAGACACGGTACTTATAATCTATACAACAGGGCAAATATTCAATAGATGTTTGCGCTACTAAATTCTTATCTGGGGAACATGATCTGCTTACCTTACCGGAGCACTTGAGATAACTCCCATGACTTTGTCAGTTTACTGTTTTTGTATCTATGAGTATGACTGTCCCTCTTGTATCTTTGTTTTAATTGAGGTGACTATCGACACCAATTATTATAATTGAATTATTTCTGTTTGTATTAACAGTGGGTTGTATCTACAAAGGACAAATATACAAAGCTGTTTAATTAATTCTACATTATGATATTTTGTATCATACATTATAATATTTTGTCTTTTGTTTACAGTAGGATGTATCTACAAAGGACAATTATACATTATAATATGTTTTCTCGTGTTTACAGTAAGTTGTATATACAAAGGACAATTCTACAAAGCTGTTTACTAAATTCTACATAATAATATTTTTGTCTTGTGTTTACAGTGGGTTGTATATACAAAGGACAATTCTACAAAGCTGTTTACTAAATTCTACATAATAATATTTTTGTCTTGTGTTTACAGTGGGTTGTATATACAAAGGACAATTATACAAAGCTGTTTACTAAATTCTACATTATAATATGTTGTCTTGTGTTTACAGTGGGTTGTATCTACAAAGGACAATTATACAAAGCTGTTTACTAAATTCTACATTATAATATGTTTGTCTTGTGTTTACAGTAAGTTGTATCTACAAAGGACAATTCTATAAAGGTGTTTACTAAATTCTACATTATAATATTTTTGTCTTGTGTTTACAGTGGGTTGTATCTACAAAGGACAATTCTACAAAGCTGGTGATGAATGGGACGATGGTTGTGATTTCCATTGTAAATGTGTAGATAGTAAAACAGGAAGATATCAGTGTTTTGCACAGTTAGTTTTTCATTTTATTTTAAACCTTTGATTATAATTTAGCCAATTAAAATGGAGGTGTTTAATTAATTTTCTAGGAATTTAAATAAAAAGTAAATTATTCAGTTTTTGTTAATAAAATTGAGGGTGTTACCAAGGGAACTGGTTGAAATGTGGACAATAAATTTAATGTCATATTTAGGGAAACAACTAAGGGTAAATATCTGTCCCTATCAAATGTTTCCCTGTTTGAGTTGAATTTTAAACCCTATTGTAAAAGAGGGAGGAAAGGTACCAGAGGTACAGTCAAACTCATAAATCGAAAATGCACTGACAACGCCATGGCAAAAAATGAAAAGGACTAATAGACAAACAATAGTACACATGACACAACATAGAAAACTAAAGAATAAACAACACGAACCCCACCACAAACTAGGGGTGATCTCCGGTGTTCCATACCGGCTTGATAGCTATATTTGTAGGCCTTGTCACAACAATAACATAATTTAGATCCTATTCATACCCATCAAATAATTGAAACTTTCTTCTCAATATTTATTTAAGTTTTAAAATGATTTATATACCATACTTGTCAAGAAAACTATTTTATAGAAAGTTGCGCGGGGTCTGTTTTGTATGCCCCACCTACGAAAGTAAAGGGGCATTATGTTTTCTGGTATGTGCCTCCGTTCGGCCGTCCGTTCGTTCGTCCGTCAATCCGTCCGTTTGTTCGTCCCACTTCTTGTTAGAGTTTCTGGTCAAGGTAGTTTTTTATGAAGTTGAAGTCCAATCAACTTTAAACTTAGTACACATGTTCCCTATGATATGATCTTTCTAATTTTAATGCCAAATTAAAGTATTGACCCCAATTTCACGGTCCACTGAAAATGTCCAATGATAGTACGAGTGGGGCATCTGTGTACTATGGACACATTCTTGTTTTTAAATAGATATAGTTAACGAATGAACAAAGGAAGATAACTCCCCGTCAATAATTTTTACCCAATTGTGTTGCACTGCAATTTACATTGAAGTTCTTACACGCAATGCTTTTCCAGTGATATGCAAAATTTCCTGTCCTTCTTTCCAGTTGGTTTTAATGTCTTGACTTGCTTTGACACTCTCATGTCTTATTAATTCAGATGTCCAGAGTTCACCAGACTTCCTGCTCTCTGTGAACTTATACCTGTACCTGGTCAGTGTTGTAAGAGACTGCAATGTAGAACTCCAACAACAGTAGCCCCCGGTGTTGTAACTCCTACTCCCTTCATACCAACACCAGATCCCCACCCTGGATGTACTGATGCCATAGAAAACTGTGCTGATTATGGCCAGTCTGTATGTCAGCCACCTTATGATGCCTGGGGAAGGAGAAATTGTCAACATAATTGTGGAATGTGTGGTATGTATTCACTATACATAGCTAGTTATACTATGTTTATGTCTCACCTTAAGGCTTTATGTTTTCAGGTTTGTGCATCATTGATATACTGACATTAAATTGGACAAATAATACCTTAAGCTACATTTGTCCCTCGGTTAGCTAAATAAAATGTACAATTTCAATTTGTCGGTTGCCCCTCTTTTAGTTTATGTTGATGGTTAATACAAATCTTGTGAAAAATTAATCTACACTCCGATACAAAATTTAAAAAAAGATTTTGCCTAACCTACCTCATTTGAAATCATATTTTTCAATACAGTCCAATCAGCTGTGACGACATTTAAGTATTAATAATTGTCATTGTATTTTACAGCTCAGCCTGGTATGAACACACCTACCCCTTCATGTCAAGATAAACTTCCAAAATGTGATTTATATGGTAAAAAGGTTTGTGTCAACGAGTATGTACCATGGGCTAAAGAAAACTGTCAACATTATTGTGGGATGTGTGGTAAGTTTATGAGGTTGTCAGTTTATTTTCAATCTCTGAGTTTGACTGTCCCTCTGGTATCTTTCGTCCTTGTTTTATTTAATAATTAGGAGGTTGTTTTTGCTTTGGTCGCTGTAGTAAAGGAAACACACACATACATTCATTAATTTCCCTGCTTATTCCAAGTTTGTCAAAGTTTGAAAATGTTATTCATTATTCATTGTACTGCTAAAAGTGTTTTATATTGTTCAATAGATTGCAAGAATGAAAATCTCTGTTTTTATAATATTAAAACAGACGTTCCACATTTATTGAAAACACGGCAATCAGATGTTAGTTAGTGACGAGCTATGATACTATATATTAAAACACAGTTTTGTTATAAATTAATGAGATCATAAAACATAAGAGAAAGGACTAAACACTGTAAAAAAAACAACAGCATGTTCTGACAAGATTTATTAGCAATGACATGGATGTACTTGTGAAAAATCTACATATCTACATTTAGATAACCTATACACGTGGTCATAAAACATAACAGACCTATTTCCCCTATATAAAAATGTGGAGATGTAGTAAGATTTGCCAATGAGACAACCATCTACCAAAGTCTAAATTTAGTTGTTAAAGGCATCTTTAGCCAAGTGTAAAATCTTCAAAAATGAGAACATTCATTTGAGTAAATTGAGTAAACTAATTACCAAATTTATAAGAAAACAATTCAATTGAGAAAACCTATGACCTAAATAATAACAGAACAATTCAATTGAGAAAACTAATGTCCTAGGTAATAAGAAAATAGTTGAATCAATTTGTTATAAGATACGGTTTGAACTGAAAAAAAAGATACATCAAATTCAAACAATATATTGTGTCAAATGTGTACCATGTTATAAAGCTGGCGATTCTTAAATGGAAACAATGTTTCCCTATAGCGTTCACAATCACTTTAATTTTTCATCTCTTTAATTCACATAGTATATTTAATTCATGTATGCTTTTCAATCTACATATGCTCTTTAATCTACAAATGGTTTTTTTAATCTAAATATGCTCTTTAATCTGCATATGTACTTTAATCACATGTTCTTCTACCTACATAGGCTCTTTTATCAACATAGTATATTTAATCCACGTATGCTTTTCAATCTACAGATGCTCTTTAATCTGCAAATGTTCTTTAATCTAAATATACTTTTTAATCTTCATATACTCCTTAATCTACAAATATTCTTTAATCAATTGTTCTTCAGTCTACATAGGCTCTTTTATCCACATAGTATATTTAATCCACGTATGCTTTTCAATCTACAGATACTCTTTAATCTGCAAATGTTCTTTAATCTAAATATACTTTTTAATCTACATATGCTCTGCAATCTATATATGCTCTTTAATCTACAAATGTTCTTTAATCAACTGTTCTTCAATCAAAATATGCTCTTTAATCTGCATTTGTACTTTAATCTTAATATGCCGATCTGTTATCTACATATGCTACTCTGCAATCTACATATGCTCTTCAATCTACAAATTTTTTTTAATCAACTGTTTTTCAATCTACATTGGCTCTTTAATCCGCATAGTATATTTAATCCACGTATGCTTTTCAATCTACATAATTATGCTCTTTAATCTACAAATGTTCTTTAATCTTAATATGCTCTGCAATCTACATATGCTCTGCAATTTACATATGCTCTTTAATCTACAATTGTTCTTTAATCAACCCATCTTCAATCTACATAGGCACTTTAATCTACGTATGCTGCTCTTTAATCTACATATGCTGCTCTGCAATCTACATATGCTCTTTACTCTACAAATGTTCTTTAATCAACTGTTCGTCAATCTATATAGGCTCTTTAATCTACAAATGCTCTTTAATCTACAAATGTTCTTTAATCTTCATATTCTCTTTAATCTACATATGCTCTTTAATCTACATATGCTTTTTAATCTACATATGGTCTTCAATCTACATAAAGATATATATGTTTCAGCTGATCAGATGACAACTGCTACACCCTCTTGTGTCGACAAGAACCCCTCAGCATGCGCAGAAATTGGACCAAATGCTTGTACGTTTTTATTGACTTTGCCAGACAGAATTGTGCCCGACACTGTAATGTATGTCCTAAACCGTCAGTTTCGTCAGTACAAGTTACAAGAATGTTATCATTACAATGTGTTACTTATGTCCTAAACCTTCAGTATCATCAGTACAAGTAACAAGTATGTTATCATCACAATGTGTAACTTATTCCCAAACCTTAGGTGTCATCAGTACAAGTAACGATTTTGGTCTAGATTTTGCTCACTAAACAAGGAATTGTAATCGTTTGAAAGCAGTGCATTTGGACGGTTAAAGTTTTCAGTTAGGGTAGCGTTGTACGAAGGTAGGGTTGCAGCAACGTGAAACTTACTGACAATTTATTGTTAAATTTAAACACCACTTTTAGCAGTCTTGGCTAATTCGACAGTCAATTTTTAACCAAGTTCACATGATCATTATGATGTCAGATTAAGATATTTACCAAGATCATATCAAAATGAACACATAATCTTTTTTGAAATTTATAAGGTGTGAAAGACAGAACTATTTACTAAATGTTTTGAATTGTCTTTTTCCACATTATCTGAGGTTTTGTTTATCATTTTGCAAAAAAAACAACCAGCCCTGTAATTTAGGTGTTAAAGCCAAGGTTGTTGCATATTATCCATCTGCCGTTTGCACCGAATAAAAAAAAAAGATCAACTGAAACAACTGTATACACACATTAGGTTATGTTTAACCATAAATTATATCTTGATGCAGCGACGGTTGGTAACTTATGATGTAATACACTCAAAAACATTTTATATGACATATTCTAAGCACCATCACCAAAAAGTTATGTACTATTGATGATATTGATTTTAAGCACCATCACCAAATGGTTATGTACTAATGATGATATGTTTTTTAAACACCATCACCAAATAGTTATATATGTACTATTGAGGATAATTTTTAAAGCACCATCACCAAATGGTTATGTACTATTGAAGGTATTTTTTTTAAGCACCATTACCAAATGCTCATGTACTATTGATGGTATTTATTTTAAGCACCATCACCAAATGGTTATGTACTAATGATGTTATGTATTTTAAACACCATCACCAAATGGTTATGTCATATTGATGATATTTTTAAAAGCACCATCACCAAATGGTTATGTACTATTGATGATATCTATTCTAAGCACCATCACCAAATGGTTATGTATTATTGATGATATCTATTTAAAGTAATATCACCAAATAGTAATGTTCTATTGATGATATCAATTTTAAGCACCATCACCAAATGGTTATGTACTATTGATGATTTTTATTTTAAGCACCATCACCAAACGGTTATGTACTATTGATGATTTTTATTTTAAGCACCATCACCAAATGGTTATGTACTATTGATGATATCTATTTTAAGCACCATCACCAAATGGTTATGTACAATTGGTGATTTTTATTTTAAGCACCATCACCAAATGGTTATGTACTATTGATGATATCTATTTTAAGCACCATCACCAAATGGTTATGTACAATTGATGATTTTTATTTTAAGCACCATCACCAAATGGTTATGTACTATTAATGATACCAATTTTAAGCACCATCACCAAATGGTAATGAACTATTGATAATTTTTATTTTAAGCACCATCACGAAATGGTTATGTACTATTGATGATATTTATTTTAAGCACCATCACCAAACGGTTATGTACTATTGATGATATTTATTTTAGGCACCATCACAAAATGGTTAATATGTACTTTTGAGGATATCTATTTTAAGCATCATCACCACAGGGTTATGTACTATTGATGTTTTTTTTTATTTTAGACACAATCACCAAATAGTTATGTACTATTGATGATATTTATTCTAAACACCATCACCAAATGGTTATGTACTATTGAAAATATTTATTTTAAGCACCATCACCAAATGGTTATGTACTATTGATGATATCTATTTTAAGCACCATCACAAAATGGTTAATATGTACTTTTGAGGATATCTATTTTAAGCATCATCACCACAGGGTTATGTACTATTGATGTTTTTTTTTATTTTAGACACAATCAACAAATAGTTATGTACTATTGATGATATTTATTCTAAACACCATCACCAAATGGTTATGTACTATTGATGATATCTATTTTAAGCACCATCACAAAATGGTTATGTACTATTGATGATATCTATTTTAAGCACCATCACCGAATGGTTATGTACTATTGATGATTTTTATGTTAAGCACAGTCACAAAATGGTTATGTACTATTGATGATATCTATTTTAAGCACCATCACCAAATGGTTATGTACTGTTGATTATATCTATTGAAAGCACCATCACCAAATGGTTATGTACTATTGATGATATTTATTTTAAGCACCATCACCAAACGGTTATGTACTATTGATGATATTCATTTAAGCATCATCACCAAATGGTTATGTACTATTTATGATATATATTGAAAGCACCATCACCAAATGGTTATGTAATATTGATGATTTTTATTGAAAGCACCGTCACCAAATGGTTATGTACTATTGATGATATTGATTTTAAGCACCATCACCAAACGGTTATGTACTATTGATGATATTCATTTTAAGCACCATCACCAAATGGTTTTGTACTAGTTATGATATCTATTTTACATGGTTATGTACTATTGATGTTTTTTTTTTATTTTAAACACCATCACCAAATAGGTATGTACTATTGATGATATTTATTCTAAACACCATCACCAAATGGTTATGTACTATTGATAATATTTATTCTAAGCACCTTCACCAAACGGTTATGTACTATTGATGATATTTATTTTAAGCACCATCACGAAATGGTTATGTACTATTAATGATATTTATTTTAAGCACCATCACCAAATGGTTATGTACTGTTGAGGATATCTATTTTAAGCACCATCACCAAATGGTTATGTACTTTTGATGATATTTATTTTAAGCACCATCACCAAATGGTTATGTACTATTGATTATTTTAATTTTTAGCACCATCACCGAATGGTTATGTACTATTGATGAAGGGAGTAACTGGAGTAGAAACATATCCTCCGGGTGTTACTGATTTGTTTGAATTATGGAACTCAACTAAGACAATTAATGAATTCCAACAAGATGCCCGGGCACTGACACCAAACTTCCCTGGACATTATAAGCCAATATTGTCAAACAACTGGACATTTCTTTGCTTGGATAAGGTAAAAAGAAAAGAAGTCCCCTAAAGAGAGTGCTTTAGTTATGTTCATGATGTTAAGGGATCTTTTCTTTTTTATGCTTATTTAGCTTGGTAGAATTATACTTTTTAAGCTAACAGTACCATAATGACAGTTAGTAAATGTTTTTGTGGCAAATAAAAAACCACAAAAGCTTTAAGATTGTTTTGTCGTCATGGAAATTTGATTTCTATGTTCAAATTTAGCATTTTGAAATAATAAAAAAAAATACAACAGAAGTATACCGATCTTCACACTAGAGATTACAGTTATAATTATGTACGATCTTTACAGATTGTACTGTTATCGGCTTATGTCCTTCACCGAAAGAGCATTTCAATCACTTTAGAGGCATTAAAAAACATAAAAGGCGAATTAAAAGAAAATACTAATGTAATTCTAATCTTTTATTATGATACGAAACACTAGGATTTCAATTTGACAATAATATAAAAATGTGTTCATAATTTATTATTAAATAATATTTTTTTTACCAAGTGCACAAAAGAGGGGCGAAAGATACGAGAGGGACAGTCATACTCATAGATAGAAAATAAATTGACATCGCCCCGGCTAAACACGAAAAAAAAAATAAAAAAAATAATAGAAGAAACACACAACATAGAAAACTAAAATCTAAACGACACACACTCAATAAAACACTGGGGAAGGGTAACCAGATCCTGTTCCACATGTGGGACCCGTCGTGTGGTTCATGTTATAACAATCCAAGAAACATAGTATAATTCGGAAGGCCAAATTCATGAATAATCTTTATTGTCAATCAATACATTAAAACGTTAATAATTATCAATTTCCCATTTCTCAGCCTTCTTCGTATGCCATTAACATATCTCAATTAATACGTTATTCTCGTGCATGTTCACACTATACGCACTTCATATACATATATACAAGAGTGTGCTCCTAACGCAGAAACAAAGTTATGAGGAAGACAAATTAAAAATGACACTACGCAAATTTTACGGACACCATCACGAATCGATTGATCCATACGATGTATCCTTGTCCAAACTTACCATGGAAATTTTTATCACGTGTTGAATAGTGGTTTGTCATTACGCCGTTTGACCTTTTTATTACCGAACGTGACTTATTCCCGAATGTGACTGGTTTTCTGAGTGTGAAATCGTATTGCCTAAAGACTTGGCACGGTACTTATCCATTCAAAACTAATTTCTTTGGTTTTGATATTGTGTTTGTTGCTGTCATCGGAATTTTTCAAATGTTTTAACGTTTGTATTTGTAAATCGTATTTTTCTGTTGTATTGTTGTGTTTTTAGGGGGATAACTACTCATCCAGTTCATTTGATAGATTTAATTTTGGATCAACGAAATTTACACTATATATTTGGTTTGCAGTTTGATCAGAAGAATCAACCACAAAGCTAGATAATACAATTAATTATTTAATTACTACTTCAATTAAATTTTAATTAGTATTATAATGCTTACTGTTATTAATACAAGTTAGATGAGTCATACAAATCTAATATTGAATTTTATAAAAATGTTCTTAATTTTCTGACCACGTTTTAGCAATTTACATGTGAAGTCACTTTGGGCGTAGCATTGACTATGGCTAACAGGGCTGTGATTTTGTAATTTTTTCGTTTTTTATTCTATAGCTAGTTGCCACTTTAGGTTAATCATGTATATCTATTATATAGTCATTTTATAAAAGTTACTGTTTGCAAAACTATGTATAATTCTTGATAATAATGACGTTTTGTCCCAGGCAGATAAATAACGGCAACAGTAGTATACCGCTGTTCAAAACGCATAAATCCATGGACAAAAAACAAAATCGGGGTAACAAACTAAAACCGAGGGAAACGCATCAAATATAAAAGGAGAAAAACGACACACCACTAAAATGTAACACACAGAGAAACGGACTAAGATAACCTTGGCCTCGCAACTTTTGTAAACTGTAAACTTTTGGTCCTCGGCGATTTTCAACTTGGTAGTTGTTATGGCTTTCAAAATGTTTGCATCTGAGCATAGTTTTGTTTAGACGTAGCGCTACGCGCGTCTGGTGTTTAAAAATATTTTTGAACCTGTAACCTTTGGATGGCTATTATTCGTTTGTTTCTCTGTCATATATTTTCTCTCATTTATCTGTTCATTTATTGTAACCCTGTCGTGTAATTTTTAATTTTAATGTTATAATTAATATTAAAGCAGAAGCATGCCACAAAACCAGGTTCAAATCACCATTTGTTCATAAAATGCCATGTACCGAGTCAGGAAAATGGGCATTGTTACATAAAAGTTCGTTTCTCTGTGTTTTACGTTTCGGTGTTGTGTCTCTGTTGTGTCGTAGTTCTCTTATATTTAAAAAGTTTCCCTCAGTTTTAGTTTGCAACCCGTATTTGGTTTTTTTCTCTATCGATTTATGAATTTTGAACAGCGGTATACTACTGTTGCTTTTATTTAATAATACATAACATCTTAATTTATTCATGTATACTTCAATAATATGCATCAATACTTTAAAAAATTGACCAGTAACTGTATTTTATCAAATAAAATGACAAACAAATTGCTGAAATGACAGTATTTTATTTATGATAATTTTTTTTTAAGAATGAGCTGGACCTTTAGAAATGTGATTAGTAATGGAACATCGACGTGTCCTCTTTATTTGCAAACAAACTCTCTCTGACCGACAAACATGTCAGACAAAAAAATCTTTCAAACAAACCAAATGAAAGTTTGGCACAGAGTAAGGTTACCTTTTCTTATTTGATAAAAATGATCGAAAATAAAGTATAGAAAATTAATCAAAATATATTACAGGTCAGGGTATCCATATACAAAAATGGTGTCGAGAAAGCTTTCATGTTGTTCAATGCTACAGGAACAGATAAGATGAGTTGGTTTACACCTAGCAGAATCATAGATTCGTCATGGGTGGATTTACAATCTACAACTAAACAGTATTTCGCAATGTCTCAGTAAGTATTTATATATTTGATATGGTGTCAATTTCTCAGATACCAAAGTAGTTGTAAGCGTATGTTAAACCTGTATATACTGCATGAAACATTCTGGTTTTATATTCTTCTAATAAGTATTTGTGCCAGGGTTGGCAAAGTATTACCCGCCCGGGAATTCCCGGGTGGGAAAACCCGGGTTTTCCCGGGCTGGGCAATACTCCCAGAAATTGGTAATAGTGGGCAATACTGGGCAATATGATTTTTTATGCTTATTTTAACACTAAATAGTAAAGGCTTAGTACAGTTTCATAGTATAACAGCTAAATATATACTTTTTATACAGATAACCAGTGACAGTCATTACTAGAAGATTGAAATGTCAATTTCATTCTCTTCTCTATTAATTCTATATGTAGGCAGAACAGAAGATTTGTACATTTAAAGATACTTTTTTAATTACCAAGCATTGTTTTAATAATTCAAACCTTGAAACATGCATTTTATTGCATATTAAGAGACTTGTTAATTTTATTTGTCATACATTCATATTGCTAAATAAACACCCTAAGGGGTCATGTCAATAAAACTTATAGAATTATAAGGGCTGATTATTGTTACATAAACAAATCTGTGTTCTAATCTGAATAATTACTAATTAATTAGTGACATTATGTAAATGTAATTTTTCTTACAAGTTATTGTTAATTCTTAATAGAAGTTATATTTATTGGAAAACAAAAAAATGTTTACTTTATATATACTGTTTGCCCATCTAGACAAATGCTAAAACAAACAAAATAGGGTATACATATCTTATTAAATGTATTACATTTGTGTTATCACTGAACCCTCTTTGAAATTCAGACAAGTATTTTATATTACCCAGTATTGCCCAGTATTACCCACAAAAACCCAGTAAAACCCGGGTTTTCCCAGTATTTCCCACTGGGCTGGGCAATACTCATAAGACCCGGGTTTTTGCCAACCCTGGTGTGTGCATATATAAAATTGTGTATTAAAACTGTACAGCTCAGGATTTATTTTTCATTCTTGCGGGGAAAGTGCTGAATGAAGCAAGATCGAGTTTACTGTTTGTTATAGTTACTGGCTGTCTACATAGATACAGCACTTATAACATTATAACTGAAGACATGCATAGTTTCTGGTTTGTTTAAACTGACTTTGTCAGATTCTAAAAATAGAAAATGCAATATCTCATATTCTTCATATTTGCTTCACTATAAATCAATTTTCTAAATGATGTAAATGTCTCTTGAATTATAACTTCTATATAACTTGTCAGAAATAAACATTCGACAACAAGGTTACAATACATACCACATTATAACCTTATAGAGATCTATATTCCTAAATCATAATGATATAGATTAAATGCATCATCCACAGTAAAATAAAATAAAAATAATTTCCGTTTATTTTATTTTGCAAATGTTTAAATAATCGATGAAAACAATAACCATTTCAGAGATCCAGATTTCCTAAGAGAATTCTATGCCAGTCAGAATGCTGATAAATCCAAATGTGATTCAACTGGTTGGATGTTTATATCTACAGCAAACAGATGTTTTATGGAACCAGACAAGAAACCAGCTTTCTATTATGCTCCAGGACAGTCCTCTGCTCATTGGGGATATAGTAAGTCTTTATTTAAACCAAATTTCTATTATGCTCCAGGACAGACCTCCGTTCATTTGGGATATAGTGAGTCTTTATTTTAACCAGCTTTCTATTATGCTCCAGGACAAACCTCTGCTCATTGGGGATATAGTGAGTCTTTATTTAAACCAGCTTTCTATTATGCTCCAGGACAGACCTCTGCTCATTGGGGATATAGTGAGTCTTTATTTAAACCAGCTTTCTATTATGCTCCAGGGCAGTCCTCCGCTCATTGGGGATATAGTGAGTCTTTATTTAAACCAGCTTTCTATTATGCTCCAGGACAGACCTCTGCTCATTGGGGATATAGTGAGTCTTTATTTTAACCAGCTTTCTATTATGCTCTAGGACAGACCTCTGCTCATTGGGGATATAGTGAGTCTTTTTTTAAACCAGCTTTCTATTATGCTCCAGGACAGACCTCTGGTCATTGGGGATATAGTGAGTCTTTATTTAAACCAGCTTTCTATTATGCTCCAGGACAGTCCTCTGCGCATTGGGGATATAGTGAGTCTTTATTTTAACCAGCTTTCTATTATGCTCCAGGACAGACCTCTGCTCATTGGGGATATAGTGAGTCTTTATTTAAACCAGCTTTCCATTATGCTCCAGGACAGTCCTCTGCTCATTGGGGATATAGTGAGTCTTTATTTTAACCAGTTTTCTATTATGCTCCAGGACAGACCTCTGCTCATTGGGGATATAGTGAGTCTTTATTTAAACCAGCTTTCTATTATGCTCAAGGACAGTCCTCTGCTCATCGGGGATATAGTGAGTCTTTATGTTAACCAGCTTTCTATTATGCTCCAGGACAGACCTCTGCTCATTGGGAATATAGTGAGTCTTTATTTAAACCAGCTTTCTATTATGCTCCATGACAGACCACTGCTCATCGGGGATATAGTAAGTCTTTATTTAAACCAGCTTTCTATTATGCTCAAGGACAGTCCTCTGCTCATTGGGGATATAGTGAGTCTTTATGTTAACCAGCTTTCTATTATGCTCCAGGACAGACCTCTGCTCGTTGGGAATATAGTGAGTCTTTATTTAAACCAGCTTTCTATTATGCTCCATGACAGACCTCTGCTCATTCGGGATATAGTAAGTCTTTATTTAAACAAGCTTTCTATTATGCTCCAGGACAGACCTCTGCTCATTTGGGATATAGTGAGTCTTTATTTTAATCAGCTTTCAGCTTTCTCCTGGATGTTTAGAAATCACATTTCTAAACATCCAGGAGATACCTCTGCTCATTGGGGATATAGTGAGTCTTTATTTTAACCAGCTTTCTATTATGCTCCAGGACAGACCTCTGCTCATTGGGGATATAGTGAGTCTTTATTTTAACCAGCTTTCTATTATGCTCCAGGACAGTCCTCTGCTCATTGGGGATATAGTGAGTCTTTATTTAAACCAGCTTTCTATTATGCTCAAGGACAGTCCTCTGCTCATTGGGGATATAGTGAGTCTTTATTTAAACCAGCTTTCTATTATGCTCCAGGACAGACCTCTGCTCATTGGGGATATAGTGAGTCTTTATTTAAGCAAGCTTTCTATTATGCTCCAGGACAGACCTCTGCTCATTGGGGATATAGTGAGTCTTTATGTTAACCAGCTTTCTATTATGCTCCAGGACAGACTTCTGCTCATTGGGGATATAGTGCGTCTTTATTTAAACCAGCTTTCTATTATGCTCCAGGACAGACCTCTGCTCATTGGGGATATAGTGAGTCTTTATTTAAACCAGCTTTCCATTATGCTCCAGGACAGTTCTCTGCTCATTGGGGATATAGTGAGTCTTTATTTTAGCCAGCTTTCTATTATGCTCCAGGACAGTCCTCTGCTCATTGGGGATATAGTGAGTCTTTATGTTAACCAGCTTTCTATTATACTCCAGGACAGACCTCTGCTCATTGGGAATATAGTGAGTCTTTATTTAAACCAGCTTTCTATTATGCTCCATGACAGACCTCTGCTCATTGGGGATATAGTAAGTCTTTATTGAAACAAGCTTTCTATTATGATCCAGGACAGACCTCTGCTCATTTGGGATATAGTGAGACTTTATTTTAATCAGCTTTCAGCTTTCTCCTGGATGTTTAGAAATCACATTTCTAAACATCCAGGAGATACCTCTGCTCATTGGGGAGATAGTGAGTCTTTATTTTAACCAGCTTTCTATTATGCTCCAGGACAGACCTCTTCTCATTGGGGATATAGTGAGTCTTTATTTTAATCAGCTTTCTATTATGCTCCAGGACAGACCTCTGCTCATTGGGGATATAGTGAGTCTTTATTTTTAATCAGTTTTCTATTATGCTCCATGAGATACCTCTGCTCATTGGGGATATAGTGAGTCTTTATTTTAACCAGCTTTCTATTATGCTCCAGGACAGACCTCTGCTCATTGGGGATATAGTGAGTCTTTATTTTAACCAGCTTTCTATGAATCTCCAGGACAGTCCTCTGCTCATTGGGGATATAGTGAGTCTTTATTTTAACCAGCTCTCTATTATGCTCCTGGACAGACCTCTGCTCATTGGGGATATAGTGAGTCTTTATTTTAACCAGCTTTTTATTATGCTCCAGGACAGACCTCTGGTCATTGGGGATATAGTGAGTCATTATTTTAACCAGCTTTCTATAATGCTCCAGGACAGACCTCTGCTCATTTGGGATATAGTGAGTCTTTATTTTAACCAGCTTTCTATTATGCTCCAGGACAGTCCTCTGCTCATTGAGGATATAGTGAGTCTTTATTTAAACCAGCTTTCTATTATGCTCCAGGACAGAACTCACCTCATTGGTGATATAGTGAGTCTTTATTTAAACCAGCTTTCTATTATGCTCCAGGACAGTCCTCTGCTCATTGGGGATATAGTGAGTCTTTATTTTAACCAGCTTTCTATTATGCTCCAGGACAATCCTCTGTTCATTGGGGATATAGTGAGTCTTTATTTAAACCAGCTTTCTATTATGCTCCAGGACAGACCTCTGCTCATTGGGGATATAGTGAGTCTTTATTTAAAACCAGCTTTCTATTATGTTCCAGGACAGTCCTCTGCTCATTGGGGATATAGTGAGTCTATATTTAAACCAGCTTTCTATTATGCTCCAGGACAGTCCTCAGCTCATTGAGGATATAGTGAGTCTTTTTTTAAACCAGTTTTCTATTATGCTCCAGGACAGACTTCTGCTCATTGGGGATATAGTGAGTCTTTATTTTAACCAGCTTTCTATTATGCTCCAGGACAGACCTCAGCTCATTGGGGATATAGTGAGTCTTTATTTAAACCAGCATTATATTATGCTCCAGGACAGTCCTCTGCTCATTGGGGATATAGTGAGTCTTTATTTTAACCAGCTTTCTATTATGCTCCAGGAGTGTCCTCTGCTCATTGGGGATATAGTGAGTCTTTATTTAAACCAGCTTTCTATTATGCCCCAGGACAGAACTCTGCTCATTGGGGATTTAGTGAGTCTTTATTTTAACCAGCTTTCTATTATGCTCCAGGACAGTCCTCTGCTCATTGGGGATATAGTGAGTCTTTATTTAAACCAGCTTTCTATTATGCTCCAGGACAGACCTCTGCTCATTGGGGATATAGTGAGTCTTTATTTTAACCAGCTTTCTATTATGCTCCAGGACAGTCCTCTGCTCATTGGGGATATAGTGAGTCTTTATTTAAACCAGCTTTCTATTATGCTCCAGGACAGACCTCCGCTCATTGGGGATATAGTGAGTCTTCCTAAGCCTATGAAATCCTAATGGAAAATATTTTCTTTTATAGAATGTAAACTTTCTGTAATTTTGTTTTTCTTTGGCATCTTCATTTGAAACAGACACCACCCCAAGATAAATATTGTTAAGACAGATGGTGACAAATTTGTTTATCATTTATACTCGTCAGCTCGCTGCTTCTTATTCCGTTATAATAAGAGCAGTATACAAATCTTTAATGTAATTTGTCTTCAATTATAGACTTGGTAAAGTTTCAAATCCAAGTACAACTAGGTAAAGTTTCACAGCTAAGTACAAGTCATAGATGCAACATGAGTTTTTATTTTTTATTTTGCTTTAAAGATTCGTCTAGATAAATTGTACCTTATTTTCTTTATTTTGTGGGTACTAAGAAAACATACAATGAACAATGACTAATTAACATCTAGATTGATATAAAAATAGAGGTTTCACTACTATCTCTTACTTTTTGTAGACAAGCGAAAGTGTATTTTAGTTATCATGATCTGTTGGCCTTGTTTTACAACGTGTTAGATTGTGGTTTGTCATTACGTCGTTTGATCGTTTAATTATTGAACATAACTTATTCTTGATTTTGACTGTTTTGCTTAGTGTAAATTTGCATTGGTATGAGACGTGTCACGGTTCTTTTCTATAGGCAATTCTTTTATGGCGTATTAAATGTTAAACCTGGCATATTTTGTTAGCTATTATTCTTGTGTTTTTCTGTCCTGTTTGTTCTCCCATTTATTTGTATTGCAGTCCTATCATATAATATTGTCATTTTGATATTATATTAAAAGCGGGAGATTTGGTGTGCCACAAAACCAGGTTAAACCCACCAGGTTGTTTTATTAAATGTCCTGTACCAAGTCAGGAAAATGGCCACTGTTTTATTATAGTTCGTTACTGTGTAAGTTACATTTTAATGTTGTGTTTCTGGTGTGTCGAAGTTCTCTTATATTTGATGTGTTTCCATCATTTTTAGTTTGTAACCCAATTTTATTTTTGTCTTAATCGATTTATGAATTTCGAACAGCGGTATACTACTGTTGCCTTCATTCATGTTCTACTTTTCGAAATTTACCTGTGACGACACTTTTGTGTAGCTTTGATACAGTCGTATGACGCATAGTTTGGCTTTATTTTCAATTTTGACATTAGTGCATTAATGAATGACGAGTCTAGCATATTTAATGTTAAGCCTGATAATTTTATAATTATTAGCTTGTCGTAATGTTCTATTGTATTGTTAATTTGTGAATTTCTCTATCCTGAATGTTTGTCCATTCATTTGTATTGTAGTCCTGTCATGTGATGTTATCGTTTTAGTGCTACATTTTACGTTGCCATGAAAGCGGGAGGTTCGGCTAGCCACAAAACCAGGTTCAACCAACCATTTTTTTCTGAAAATGTCCTGAACGAAGTCAGGAAAATGTAGTTCGTTTCTGTGTCAGTAGCATTGTCGTTTGTTACTTTGTTGTTTCGTTGAATTCTCCTATATTTGTGTTTCCGTAAGTTTTAATTTGTAACCCGGACTTGTTTTTTCTCCATCGATTTATTACTTTCGAACAGCGGTTGCCTTTATTTGTTTCCCCCTTATAGTTGATGTGTTTATCCAGTGTTGGTTTTTGACCTGGATTTGTTCTAGTTAAATCAATTTATCACTAGTTAACAGCGATATGTTACTACTGCACTGGATCTTTTAGAGGTATGTGTTTTTCCAAAAAATCGGATGCTTACGTTCGAACGAACCCTTTCTTATTCAATAATCAATACCTACAATAATTCCCATTTTAATTATTCTGCAGTTTGGTTGCACAGTTTTAATTATCATATTAGCTGATTTATGAAACACTTTGTAGTCATAATGAATATAATATTGAGAATTTCTTTCAGCTAAAGCAGGTGTCGGTGATGTCTTTACTATCCAGGGACATAGTACATGTAAGTAGCCACGGTGAAAAGGTAAACAATGTGTCTGGTGTCGTCGTCGTCGTCTACTTACTTTTATAAAAATATTATCCTAATTAGCCAATTTTAGTCAAACTTTATCATGAGGGTATCTTGTTTTAGCATATGACCAATTATCCCAACTGCCAACCACGATGGCCGACATGGCTAGATATAGAACATAATGGTAGCATGCAAGTTATGTATAATATTTTGAAAACTGTAATGAAAATAAAGAAAATCTGACTGCAAAAAAAAATGTCGAGTATGTTGAGCATTAGCAATTGTCTGAGTATGCACAACTGTCAGAGTATTGGTTACCTTTTAGCTTATTATGGTTTAAAAAATATCAGTAAAAATTTGCATTTTACCCCTTTGTTTTTTGTTTAGTCGTATCGACCATCTTTGTTGGCAGATGGAGTCATGAGACACGTTTAAAACTAGAAACTTCAAAGATGATTGTGCCCTAGTTACTGGTAAAGTTTTACCTGCTTGAAGATCTTCACTACTGATCAGATTGCTTATTTAAGTTTTTTTTCTATTTTAAACCTAATTTATTGTACTTTCAATTGTATAAAATATCTGCAGCATTACAGTTTTTGCATTCTATTATAATGTTTGTCTTATAATAGCTAGGTCACATATTCACGGATCTGACGCCGGATTGGCTACGGATATGATCCGGCATCATTCGTGACAATCTGTAGATATCCGTTTTGTTGCCTAGTCATACGTAGTAGTACTTGTATATCCTTGACAATTTTTGAACATGCGCAAAGTTTTACCACGGATCAAGCAACACGTAGTAACTCCTTACTAAACCGTATCAGACCGTACTGATCCGTGTTATTCCATATCAAAACCGTATATATCCGTACTTGTTCGTAGGCCAGAATGATTTATACGGCGTTTTTCGGAGAACTGTGTACTAGTACGGTTATATCAGGTATTGGCAAGGATACAATCCGATTTGTAACTAATGTATCACAGAACGGCACGATTTCATTACGTTGCAATACCGAAAGCAAGGTATCAGCCATGGTTTCGAAAGTCTAATAGGTTTGATAGGTTACAACACGACAGATTACGTAATACTGAGATTCTTTTATTTTTGTTGGTACCAATTTTCATGGTTTGCAAAAAACCTTGCATTTTTGTAGATAATTGATTACGTGATTATTCATAATTCTTGATACGACTTTATAGAAATTTGTTTTTCGTTGTTCGCCTGAGGCAAGAAAACGCATGAAACCCACATAACTCACGAATAATAATGAATCAGCAGTAATACCTATGCAATGAGGACAAATTGACATAAGGCTTGAGTATAAGTACTCCAAAATCATAGGGCCCTACTTATTCAGTCTTTTGAATTTAAGGTATTCATAATGATAATCCCATATGAATAATCAACAACTTAGTTTGAAATCAATTTACTGCAATTGGATATTGATCTGGCATAAAATGACAGGACGGGGTCGAGATACTTGATGACAGAGGTGACAGGAGGCTGAATTATGGTTAACTAGGGACTGACTTCTATATCCATGATCAAATTGAGTTCCCTATAACTGACATGTATGCGGAAAATTCAGCTACATTTAAGAACTTTGAAAGAATAGTCTTAAATATGTTTCAAGAACTCAAAATGTCGCAGGTCCGAGGATTCTGAATAACACCACATAGTACAGATAGACAGATTAATAATTCATTTAACGCAAAACGCAAAAATAAAAAGATAAGAATGACATTTAAGGGAAGTAAGTTCAAGGGTTTTGTTGTAATGTCATGCTTACCAATCATGTCTTGATTATTATGTTTGCTTAAGTTTATATCTAGCTATTGTCATTTTATTGTCATTTTAAACACATACATATATCTTGAGCAAAGCCAAGAGAACATATATATAACATATTAACTTTAATCACAATTTTTAACACCTGCTGTAAATGTTGATAAGCAAGAGGTTATAAACTTTTCAGAAACATGAAGATAGATTACATTATAGTATTGCAACAAAATATTACGCATAGACATGCTAATAAGGACCGAGTGTCTTTAAGAAACGCACAGGGTGTTAGTAAAAAGACACGGGCGGCTAATAGTATATATTATTTCTTATATTTGTTTGTTATTTTAGGTCCAGACAATGTGTCACTACCAACAGTCATATCAACTGGTGAGTAGATGATGTTTAGTTTATAAATTTTGTTATAACTTTTTGGATAATAACATAGTAGTAGATATTTCGCATAACTTGTTTCTAGATATTTATATACCTATATGGAGTTATTTTCATTCAGAACAATAGGTTATTCTTTCGCAGAATCAACCCGGACGATACCATGTTTCAATGAATCATATCCAAGGCATAAAATAATTACCTGTTTGAGGTCATTATTTTCCTTGATAAAAATGCAATCTATAATTTACTTCAAAATTACATTCGTCTGATAGTTTTTTGTTGCCGAGTTAGGAATTAATGTTTTAAAGTTCAATCGATGATAGGTGTAAAAAAAGTCGTTTGCCAAGAAACAACTATAACGTGAAATTGTGTTAACTTATCGCTACATTACAGAAACATGTGAGATGAATTTCAATGTAGACTTTCATAAAATAAATCCAGTTTAATATATTAGCATGTAAGATTTTGAAAATCTTATTGAGTCTCATTGAATAGGTTGATTGATTGTTGGTTGCTTGCTTAACGTCCAGTGGCAAATATTTCATGCATGTTCAGGACGATACACACTTAATAGGATATCCTACTGTAGTTGTCTTTGCCCAGAAACAACTTTAACGTGAAATTTTGTTAACTTATCGCTACATGACAGAAACATTATCAAATATGTGAGATGAATTTTAATGTAGACTTTCATAAAATAAATCCAGGTTTACCATATTAGCATGTAAGATTTTGAAAATCTTATTGAGTCTCATTGAATAGGTTGATTGATTGTTGGAAGCTTGCTTAACGTCCAGTGGCAAATATTTCATGCATGTTCAAGACGATACACACTGAATAGGAAATCCTACTGTAACCTACATTCAATTATATTTGTCTTCGTGTCAGTTCTAAACTTTTTGTTGAATTTATGTATATCTTTTACTCTATCAAAAAATATGTTTATATTTTATTTAATAACATTCACGTAACTAAAAAAAAGTATTCCCCTCTCTTTTCCATAAACTAAGTTGGTACAATGAATTACTTACAATGTGTCTTGTAATTGTCATGCACCGTTATCGGATGGTAACAATTCATTTGTTTCTTTCTTCATGCAGTTACAGTAGTATTTTGATTGTGTATGGACAATAATTTTAAAGGGTTTATATCTAGATTTATTAGTGAGTTTTATTTCACATCTAAATGATCCGTAGATCGTATTTAAACCTAAACGCATTAGAAAGGAATAACCACAGTTTGTTCGGTAAAATAGGTTGCTAAATTTTGAAAATCTTTATAATTTATTTTTTTGACGGTATATAAGTCAGATAATGCATATTTTAAGGTTTTTCTTGTCGTAGCACTCACCTCGGGGTGTCAGGATTGCTCAAAGAAAGACTTCCTACGGTCGGTTTTTCATATGCTCAATCCTGACACCCCTCGTTGTGTTCTACGACAAAAAAAAACTTAAAATATTCATTATCTATAACCTAACCTGATATCGTTATTCACTAATTCATTCCCACAATAACATCCTCTCATGGATATCTAGAATTCCATCCATTTCTTGCCTTCCAAAATAGTGTATTTGTCTATAACAACTTCCACATTTTCAACATTGAGTTTAAATCTTTGGTGTACTTCATTTTATGAAAAACCTCTTAAATCAAGATTATGCTAAATAGTACCCTATGTATTTTAACTTCTGATTTTTTCAACCCTGTATACCACTATTTCCAATATGAAATTGAAAAATCGTCTTAAAAAAAAGCCACAATGCTTTGAAACATTCAAATGGTTGCCCACGGTATCAATGTATTACTTGGGATATATCATACGGCATAATTTGTTAAAAGTTAATAAAAAGGTCAATTATGCCTGACAGACACTAGTTTACAGTATGTTGCTGTCTCGCATCCACAACGTTAAGTTTTGAGGTATATATTTTTAAACAAATTGTCAACATTCCTATGGGAACGCACTGTCCATCTCTCCTTGCAGAACTTTTCTTATTTTCATTTGAATTGGAGTTCATTTAGACAATTGTCAAAAACAAGATCAAAGAGCCCAGATCCCATAATGTCACATAGAGATATATTGATGATGTTCTTTCCATTAACATTCCAAACTTTAATGATTGAGTTCCATTTTCATATCCGCCTCAGTTTTAGACTTATATCTCGAATGTGACATATACAATCACGTCAGTATATTAATCTATGAAAAACCAGACAAACTATCAATGTCCCTTTCCTTGATAGCAATATATCACCTGCATTTGGGATATACATTTCTAAACTTATGTTGGAATACAAGAGCTTGCAGCTCACAATTAGACTTTGTGAAACGTCACCAGCGTCTGAGCAGAAAGTTTATGCACCAGGGGTGTATCAAGTAAATTTTTGTTTATTTTTTTTTAGTTCATCGGAAGGTAACAAGATATTGTTGCTAAATTTTCTGTATCAACTTCACATATAATACATGATTGGGTACTGACGTTGTTTATCTATCTTTATGAATATAACTTTTACTAATTAGTGATGGGAATCTGACATGGCTCTGTACTTATACATCCTGTCTATATCTCATCGTGTTATTGTTCTATGGTACAATTGCTGTATTGTTGTCTTTTGTCTTTGCTAATGTGCTTGGTCAATATGCTTTTTCGTGTTTGTTGGTCACATATACCGTGGCTCTGTACTAATACATCCCATCATTGTATTATTGTTCTATGGTAAAATATTGTATCTTGTCTTTCATTTTTGCTTTTGTTACACACAACGTGTTATGACGTGGATCAGAAATTAGACATCCCGTCATTATGTTATTATGTTATTAAGGATACTACATACTACAGTTAAGTCGGCTTCATATCTTGACTTACATCTAAAAATTGACAATGAGGGTCGGTTGAAGACAAAACTTTACGACAAAAGAGATGATTTCAGCTTTCCAATTGTGAACTTTCCATTTCTAAGAAGCAACATTCCAGCAGCACCTGCATACGGGGTATATATCTCCCAATTGATACGATATTCCCGTGTTTGCATTTCCTATCATGATTTTCTTGATAGGGGGTTACTGCTCACAAGGAAGCTATTAAACCAAGAGTTCCAAATGGTGAAGTTGAAATCATCCCTTCGTAAATTTTACGGACGCCATCACGAGTTGGTTGACCGTTATGGAATAACCGTTTCACAAATGATATCGGATATGTTCCTTACGTCGTAACTACAATCCCCTTCCCTTTCAGGAATTTAACCTACCGAATTAGACTATTTACCGGATTTGTAATCACATAAGCAACACGACGGGTGCCGCATGTGGAGCAGGATCTGCTTACCCTTCCGGAGCACCTGAGATCACCCCTAGTTTTTGGTGGGGTTCGTGTTGTTTATTCATTAGTTTTCTATGTTGTGTCATGTGTACTATTGTTTTTCTGTTTGTCTTTTTCATTTTTAGCCATGGCGTTGTCAGTTTGTTTTAGATTTACGAGTTTGACTGTCCCTTTGGTATCTTTCGTCCCTCTTTTATTGTGCGATGGTGAATGGTTTGTATCCTTGACTTCCTATGTGCTATTGTACTTCCACTATGATTATAACACAATGTTTTTTTTATTTTACTTTTCATATTGACTGCTGTACCACGTTCTTTTTTCATTTTTACCTACTATGTCTGTATGTTTTGTTCACACATCGTTGTGAATATAATGGAATCGTCAACGACTGTCATACAAGTGAGAGGTTTAGCTACCTATAAAACCAGGTTTAAATCAAAATTTTCTACATAAGAAAATGCTTGTATCAAGTCAGTAATATAACAGATGTTACCCATTCGTTTGATGTGTTTGAGCTTTTGATTTTGACATTTGAATAGGAATTTCTGTTTTGCATTTTCCTTGGAGTTAAGCATTTTTGTGATTTTACCTTTTATATAAAGCTATAAAACAACTCTTCTACTGCACACATTTTGCAGTTGATTTATTTTATGGATTTTCAAATGCTACGCTATGAAATTTGCAAGCGGTCAATAGGTAAAATTTAAATGTGGTTGTGACAGAAAATAGACATTATTGTTAACCGAAAACTAATGTTATTCACACTTCATGAATTGGATTGATATTAAAATAGGGTTTCTAGACTACTGCCTCCTTCCTTTACATTTTTTTTGGCAAAAAAGGATTTTGTATATGACGAAAACCATCCAATAATATGCAGTCCAGGAAGCATATATGTCGGCTGAATGTTATAACTTTTAATCGCTCTATATGTATACGCAAGGTTGTATATTACCATGGCGATTCGTATAACATAATTTAAATCTAGACATCTTGGACGGAATAACGAGACATCTGATTATATCATCTTATGTGTTAGGTCCCGGATGTTGGTACAAAGGTTCACTTTATCACCAAGGAGACAACTGGGAAGATGGTTGTGACTACAACTGTACCTGTGATGATGAACAAAGTGGACATTTTTCATGTGATGCTCTGTAAGTTGATAGATATCAAGCAAAAGTTAACTTCGGAATGAAATTTTTAGACTGAAGTTTGAGTTCAAACAGTATAATAACATAAATTGCGTAACACAAATGTCTATTTCTACATATGAAAATGCCTGTACCAAGTCAGGAATATGACAGTTCTTGTCCATTCGTTTTTGATGTGTTTTGCCATGTGATTATGGACTTTCCGATTTGATTTTCCTCTGAGTTCAGTATTTTTGTGATTTTACCTTTTTTTCAAAATGAAAAGTCCTTCATAAAATGGCAAAATCAAGTACACAAACATATCGAACGAATGAAAAAAAAAAACTGTCACGTTCCTGACTTGGGACAGGCATGTCATTATGTTAGAAAATGGTGGATGAACCCTGGTAGTACAGATATTTAGACCCGTACTTATATGACAGTCATATTTAATTCCATGTACACATTTTTAATGGAACCATTGAGGCAATCGAAACTAAACTAAGTACAAATATTATCAGGTGATCATTCAAAAGAAGCGTTGAGCTCTAAACAGGTCAGGATTTCTAGTAAGATATTAACAGGAAGGGTTGTTACCCTACTTTTTTGCAAGTTATAGAAATATAACCAACTAGTTGTGTTAGTGATTAATAACTGTTTTAATTCATATAAATTTGAGAGGATGAAAAAAATGTCATTCTCTTTCTGGAAGATATATTCAAACTTGTGATTACTCAGTCCAGGTGTTTCCTTTTCAGTGGCGATATACAGAGGAACGATACATAGAGCCATATTAATAGAGTGACACAATATTGTGTAAAGATGTGTTAAATAGTTTTTATCATTAATTTGGATTCAAAATAAACTTATCATATAAAAAACTAAACATTTGTAGCATTCCAGAAGGAACTTTTCTATTTGACTTCAAAATTCATGGAACTATAATACGAACACAAAGGATCAGATTATAAAATCCCGAGCTTTCGATGACCTTAATGGTTCATTATCAAAACATGGAGAGAAAGTTACTTGACAAGTATGATGTAGTAAGGAAGCTACTTAGGAAACTTTTTGAAGTTATTTTGAAAGGTACCGAATTATCCACTTCTTGAAAGTTTTGTATACAAAAAACTAAGTATATCTTAAAGATCTCCTTTTATGAGTTTTACCTTGATTGTATTAACTTTTATGACAATAGAGACCAACAACCAACAATGGAACTTTCTGTTTAAATTTGATTCTGTGTATAGCTTACCTTTATAGTGAAACTTACAAAGACAGAGTGGTTCACATTGACCTGTTTGTTTAACTTTGATTCTGTGTATAGCTTACCTTTATAGTGAAACTTACATAGACAGAGTAGTTCACATTGACCTGTTTGTTTAACTTTGATTCTATATATAGCTTACCTTTATAGTGAAACTTACAAAGACAGAGTAGTTCACATTGACCTGTTTGTTTAACTTTGATTCTAAATATAGCTTACATTTATAGTGAAACTTACAAAGACAGAGTAGTTCACATTGACCTGTTTGTTAACTTTGATTCTGTGTATAGCTTACCTTTATAGTGAAACTTACATAGACAGAGTAGTTAACATTGACCTGTTTGTTTAACTTTGATTCTGTGTATAGCTTACCTTTATAGCGAAACTTACTAAGACAGAGTGGTTCACATTGACCTGTTTGTTTAACGTTGATTCTATATATAGCTTACCTTTATAGTGAAACTTACATAGACAGAGTAGTTCACATGGACCTGTTTGTTTAACTTTGATTCTATGTATAGCTTACCTTTATAGTGAATCTTACTAAGACAGAGTAGTTCACATGGACCTGTTTGTTTAACGTTGATTCTATATATAGCTTACCTTTATAGTGAAACTAACAAAGACAGAGTAGTTCACATTGACCTGTTTGTTTAACTTTGATTCTATATATAGCTTACCTTTATAGTGAAACTTACATAGACAGAGTAGTTCACATTGACCTGTTTGTTTAACTTTGATTCTATATATAGCTTACCTTTATAGTGAAACTTACAAAGACAGAGTGGTTCACATTGACCTGTTTGTTTAACTTTGATTCTGTGTATAGCTTACCTTTATAGTGAAACTTACATAGACAGAGTAGTTCACATGGACCTGTTTGTTTAACGTTGATTCTATATAAAGCTTACCTTTATAGTGAAACTTACAAAGACAGAGTAGTTCACATTGACCTGTTTGTTTAACTTTGATTCTGTGTATAGCTTACCTTTATAGTGAAACTTACATAGACAGAGTAGTTAACATTGACCTGTTTGTTAAACTTTGATTCTGTGTATAGCTTACCTTTATAGTGAAACTTACAAAGACCGAGTGGTTCACATTGACCTGTTTGTTTAACTTTGATTCTATGTATAGCTTACCTTTATAGTGAAACTTACTAAGACAGAATTGTTCACATTGACCTGTTTGTTTAACGTTTATTCTGTGTATAGCTTACCTTTATAGTGAAACTTACATATACAGAGTAGTTCACATTGACCTGTTTGTTTAACTTTGATTCTATGTATAGCTTACCTTTATAGTGAAACTTACATAGACAGAGTAGTTCACATTGACCTGTTTGTTTAACGTTGATTCTGTATATAGCTTACCTTTATAGTGAAACTTACAAAGACAGAGTAGTGAACATTGACCTGTTTGTTTAACTTTGATTCTATATATAGCTTACCTTTATAGTGAAACTTACATAGACAGAGTAGTTCACATTGACCTGTTTGTTTAACTTTGATTCTATGTACAGCTTACCTTTATAGTGAAACTTACATAGACAGAGTAGTTCACATTGACCTTTTTGTTTAACGTTGATTCTTTATATAGCCTACCTTTATAGTGAACCTTACTAAGACAGAGTAATTCACATTGACCTGTTTGTTTAACTTTGATTCTGTGTATAGCTTACCTTTATAGTGAAACTTACAAAAACAGAGTGGTTCACATTGACCTGTTTGTTTAACTTTGATTATATGTATAGCTTACATTTATAGTGAAACTTACAAAGACAGAGTAGTTCACATTGACCTGTTTGTTTAACTTTGATTCTGTGTATAGCTTACCTTTATAGTGAAACTTACTAAGACAGAGTAGTTCACATTGACCTGTTTGTTTAACTTTGATTCTATATATAGCTTGCCTTTATAGAGAAATTTACAAAGACAGAGTAGTTTACATTGACCTGTTTGTTTAACTTTGATTCTATATATAGCTTAACTTTATAGTGAAACTTACAAAGACAGAGTAGTTCACATTGACCTGTTTGTTTATCTTTGATTCTATGTATAGCTTACCTTTATAGTGAAACTTACAAAGACAGAGAAGTTCACATTGACCTGTTTGTTTAACTTTGATTCTGTGTATAGCTTACCTTTATAGTGAAACTTACAAAGACAGAGTGGTTCACATTGACCTGTTTGTTTAACTTTGATCTCTGTATAGCTTACCTTTATAGTGAAACTTACAAAGACAGAGTAGTTCACATTGACTTGTTTGTTTAACTTTGATTCTATGTATAGCTTACCTTTATAGTGAAACTTACTACGACAGAGTGGTTCACATTGACCTGTTTGTTTAACTTTGATTCTATATATAGCTTACCTTTATAGTGAAACTTACTTAGACAGAGTTGTTCACATTGACCTGTTTATTTAACTTCGATTCTATATAAAGCTTACCTTTATAGTGAAACTTACTAAGACAGAGTAGTTCACATTGACCTGTTTGTTTAACTTTGATTCTATGTATAGCTTAACTTTATAATGAAACTTACAAAAACAGAGTGGTTCACATTGACCTGTTTGTTTAACTTTGATTCTGTGTATAGCTTACCTTGATAGTGAAACTTACATAGACAGAGTGGTTCACATTGACCTGTTTGTTTAACTTTGATTCTGTGTATAGCTTACCTTTATAGTGAAACTTACAAAGACAGAGTAGTTCACATTGACCTGTTTGTTTAACGTTGATTCTATATATAGCTTACCTTTATAGTGAAACTTACAAAGACAGAGTAGTTCACATTGACCTGTTTGTTTAACTTTGATTCTATATATAGCTTACCTTTATAGTGAAACTTACAAAGACAGAGTGGTTCACATTGACCTGTTTGTTTAACTTTGATCTCTGTATAGCTTACCTTTATAGTGAAACTTACAAAGACAGAGTAGTTCACATTGACTTGTTTGTTTAACTTTGATTCTATGTATAGCTTACCTTTATAGTGAAACTTACTACGACAGAGTGGTTCACATTGACCTGTTTGTTTAACTTTGATTCTATATATAGCTTACCTTTATAGTGAAACTTACTTAGACAGAGTTGTTCACATTGACCTGTTTATTTAACTTCGATTCTATATAAAGCTTACCTTTATAGTGAAACTTACTAAGACAGAGTAGTTCACATTGACCTGTTTGTTTAACTTTGATTCTATGTATAGCTTAACTTTATAATGAAACTTACAAAAACAGAGTGGTTCACATTGACCTGTTTGTTTAACTTTGATTCTGTGTATAGCTTACCTTGATAGTGAAACTTACATAGACAGAGTGGTTCACATTGACCTGTTTGTTTAACTTTGATTCTGTGTATAGCTTACCTTTATAGTGAAACTTACAAAGACAGAGTAGTTCACATTGACCTGTTTGTTTAACGTTGATTCTATATATAGCTTACCTTTTATAGTGAAACTTACAAAGACAGAGTAGTTCACATTGACCTGTTTGTTTAACTTTGATTCTATATATAGCTTACCTTTATAGTGAAACTAACAAAGACAGAGTAGTTCACATTGACCTGTTTGTTTAACTTTGATTCTATGTATAGCTTACCTTTATAGTGAAACTTACAAAGACAGAGTAGTTCACATTGACCTGTTTGTTTAACTTTGATTCTGTGTACAGCTTACCTTTATAGTGAAACTTGCAAAGACCGAGTAGTTCACATTTACCTGTTTGTTTAACTTTGATTCTATATATAGCTTACCTTTATAGTGAAACTTACAAAGACAGAGTAGTTCACATTAACCTGTTTGTTTAACGTTGATTCTGTGTATAGCTTACCTTTATAGTGAAACTTACATAGACAGAATAGTTCACATTGACCTGTTTGTTTAACTTTGATTCTGATTATAGCTTACCTTTATAGTGAAACTTACATAGACAGAATAGTTCACATTGACCTGTTTGTTTAACTTTGATTCTGTGTATAGCTTACCTTTATAGTGAAACTTACTAAGACAGAGTAGTTCACATTGACCTGTTTGTTTAACTTTGATTCTGTGTATAGCTTACCTTTATAGTGAAACTTACAAAGACAGAGTGGTTCACATTGACCTGTTTGTTTAACTTTGATTATGTGTATAGCTTACCTTTATAGTGAAACTTACAAAGACAGAGTAGTTCACATTGACCTGTTTGTTTAACTTTGATTCTATATATAGCTTACCTTTATAGTGAAACTTACAAAGACAGAGTAGTTCACATTGACCTGTTTGTTTAACGTTGATTCTATATATAGCTTACCTTTATAGTGAAACTTACAAAGACAGAGTAGTTCACATTGACCTGTTTGTTTAACTTTGATTCTATATATAGCTTACCTTTATAGTGAAACTTACAAAGACAGAGTGGTTCACATTGACCTGTTTGTTTAACTTTGATCTCTGTATAGCTTACCTTTATAGTGAAACTTACAAAGACAGAGTAGTTCACATTGACTTGTTTGTTTAACTTTGATTCTATGTATAGCTTACCTTTATAGTGAAACTTACTACGACAGAGTGGTTCACATTGACCTGTTTGTTTAACTTTGATTCTATATATAGCTTACCTTTATAGTGAAACTTACTTAGACAGAGTTGTTCACATTGACCTGTTTATTTAACTTCGATTCTATATAAAGCTTACCTTTATAGTGAAACTTACTAAGACAGAGTAGTTCACATTGACCTGTTTGTTTAACTTTGATTCTATGTATAGCTTAACTTTATAATGAAACTTACAAAAACAGAGTGGTTCACATTGACCTGTTTGTTTAACTTTGATTCTGTGTATAGCTTACCTTGATAGTGAAACTTACATAGACAGAGTGGTTCACATTGACCTGTTTGTTTAACTTTGATTCTGTGTATAGCTTACCTTTATAGTGAAACTTACAAAGACAGAGTAGTTCACATTGACCTGTTTGTTTAACGTTGATTCTATATATAGCTTACCTTTTATAGTGAAACTTACAAAGACAGAGTAGTTCACATTGACCTGTTTGTTTAACTTTGATTCTATATATAGCTTACCTTTATAGTGAAACTAACAAAGACAGAGTAGTTCACATTGACCTGTTTGTTTAACTTTGATTCTATGTATAGCTTACCTTTATAGTGAAACTTACAAAGACAGAGTAGTTCACATTGACCTGTTTGTTTAACTTTGATTCTGTGTACAGCTTACCTTTATAGTGAAACTTGCAAAGACCGAGTAGTTCACATTGACCTGTTTGTTTAACTTTGATTCTATATATAGCTTACCTTTATAGTGAAACTTACAAAGACAGAGTAGTTCACATGGACCTGTTTGTTTAACTTTGATTCTGTGTATAGCTTACCTTTATAGCGAAACTTACATAGACAGAATAGTTCACATTGACCTGTTTGTTTAACTTTGATTCTGTGTATAGCTTACCTTTATAGTGAAACTTACTAAGACAGAGTAGTTCACATTGACCTGTTTGTTTAACTTTGATTCTATATATAGCTTACCTTTATAGTGAAACTAACAAAGACAGAGTAGTTCACATTGACCTGTTTGTTTAACTTTGATTCTATGTATAGCTTACCTTTATAGTGAAACTTACAAAGACAGAGTAGTTCACATTGACCTGTTTGTTTAACTTTGATTCTGTGTACAGCTTACCTTTATAGTGAAACTTGCAAAGACCGAGTAGTTCACATTGACCTGTTTGTTTAACTTTGATTCTATATATAGCTTACCTTTATAGTGAAACTTACATAGACAGAATAGTTCACATTGACCTGTTTGTTTAACTTTGATTCTGATTATAGCTTACCTTTATAGTGAAACTTACATAGACAGAATAGTTCACATTGACCTGTTTGTTTAACTTTGATTCTGTGTATAGCTTACCTTTATAGTGAAACTTACTAAGACAGAGTAGTTCACATTGACCTGTTTGTTTAACTTTGATTCTGTGTATAGCTTACCTTTATAGTGAAACTTACAAAGACAGAGTGGTTCACATTGACCTGTTTGTTTAACTTTGATTATGTGTATAGCTTACCTTTATAGTGAAACTTACAAAGACAGAGTAGTTCACATTGACCTGTTTGTTTAACTTTGATTCTATATATAGCTTACCTTTATAGTGAAACTTACAAAGACAGAGTTGTTCACATTGACCTGTTTGTTTAACTTTGATTCTGTGTATAGCTTACCTTTATAGTGAAACTTACATAGACAGAGTAGTTCACATGGACCTGTTTGTTTAACGTTGATTCTAT
The DNA here is from genome assembly GCF_963676685.1 of Mytilus edulis. Taxonomy (NCBI): domain Eukaryota; kingdom Metazoa; phylum Mollusca; class Bivalvia; order Mytilida; family Mytilidae; genus Mytilus; species Mytilus edulis. Next base: position 1,832,952 of record NC_092348.1, read on the forward strand.
ATAAAGCTTACCTTTATAGTGAAACTTACAAAGACAGAGTAGTTCACATTGACCTGTTTGTTTAACTTTGATTCTGTGTATAGCTTACCTTTATAGTGAAACTCACAAAGACAGAGTAGTTCACATTGACCTATTTGTTTAACTTTGATTCTATTTATAGCTTACCTTTATAGTGAATCTTACTAAGACAGAGTGGTTCACATTGACCTGTTTGTTTAACTTTGATTCTGTGTATAGCTTACCTTTATAGTGAAACTAACAAAGACAGAGTAGTTAACATTGACCTGCTTGTTTAACTTTGATTCTGTGAATAGCTTACCTTTATAGTGAAACTTACATAGACAGAGTAGTTCACATGGACCTGTTTGTTTAACGTTGATTCTATATATAGCTTACCTTTATAGTGAAACTAACAAAGACAGAGTAGTTCACATTGACCTGTTTGTTTAACTTTGATTCTATGTATAGCTTACCTTTATAGTGAAACTTACAAAGACAGAGTAGTTCACATTGACCTGTTTGTTTAACTTTGATTCTATATATAGCTTACCTTTATAGTGAAACTTACAAAGACAGAGTTGTTCACATTGACCTGTTTGTTTAACTTTGATTCTGTGTATAGCTTACCTTTATAGTGAAACTTACATAGACAGAGTAGTTCACATGGACCTGTTTGTTTAACGTTGATTCTATATAAAGCTTACCTTTATAGTGAAACTTACAAAGACAGAGTAGTTTACATTGACCTGTTTGTTTAACTTTGATTCTGTGTATAGCTTACCTTTATAGTGAAACTAACAAAGACAGAGTAGTTCACATTGACCTGTTTGTTTAACTTTGATTCTATGTATAGCTTACCTTTATAGTGAATCTTACTAAGACAGAGTGGTTCACATTGACCTGTTTGTTTAACTTTGATTCTGTGTATAGCTTACCTTTATAGTGAAACTAACAAAGACAGAGTAGTTAACATTGACCTGCTTGTTTAACTTTGATTCTGTGTATAGCTTACCTTTATAGCGAAACTTACTAAGACAGAGTAGTTCACATGGACCTGTTTGTTTAACTTTGATTCTATATATAGCTTACCTTTATAGTCAAACTTACAAAGACAGAGTAGTTCACATTGACCTGTTTGTTTAACTTTGATTCTGTGTATAGCTTACCTTTATAGTGAAACTTACATAGACAGAGTAGTTCACATGGACCTGTTTGTTTAACGTTGATTCTATATATAGCCTACCTTTATAGTGAAACTAACAAAGACAGAGTAGTTCACATTGACCTGTTTGTTTAACTTTGATTCTATGTATAGCTTACCTTTATAGTGAAACTTACAAAGACAGAGTAGTTCACATTGACCTGTTTGTTTAACTTTGATTCTATATATAGCTTACCTTTATAGTGAAACTTACAAAGACAGAGTTGTTCACATTGACCTGTTTGTTTAACTTTGATTCTGTGTATAGCTTACCTTTATAGTGAAACTTACATAGACAGAGTAGTTCACATGGACCTGTTTGTTTAACGTTGATTCTATATAAAGCTTACCTTTATAGTGAAACTTACAAAGACAGAGTGGTTCACATTGACCTGTTTGTTTAACTTTGATTCTGTGTATAGCTTACCTTTATAGTGAAACTAACAAAGACAGAGTAGTTCACATTGACCTGTTTGTTTAACTTTGATTCTATGTATAGCTTACCTTTATAGTGAATCTTACCAAGACAGAGTGGTTCACATTGACCTGTTTGTTTAACTTTGATTCTGTGTATAGCTTACCTTTATAGTGAAACTAGCAAAGACAGAGTAGTTAACATTGACCTGCTTGTTTAACTTTGATTCTGTGTATAGCTTACCTTTATAGTGAAACTTACTAAGACAGAGTGGTTCACATTGACCTGTTTGTTTAACTTTGATTCTGTGTATAGCTTACCTTTATAGTGAAACTTACATAGACAGAGTAGTTCACATGGACCTGTTTGTTTAACGTTGATTCTATATATAGCTTACCTTTATAGTGAAACTAACAAAGACAGAGTAGTTCACATTGACCTGTTTGTTTAACTTTGATTTTATGTATAGCTTACCTTTATAGTGAAACTTACAAAGACAGAGTAGTTCACATTGACCTGTTTGTTTAACTTTGATTCTGTGTACAGCTTACCTTTATAGTGAAACTTGCAAAGACAGAGTAGTTCACATTGACCTGTTTGTTTAACTTTGATTCTATATATAGCTTACCTTTATAGTGAAACTTACAAAGACAGAGTAGTTCACATTGACCTGTTTGTTTAACGTTGATTCTGTGTATAGCTTACCTTTATAGTGAAACTTACATAGACAGAATAGTTCACATTGACCTGTTTGTTTAACTTTGATTCTGATTATAGCTTACCTTTATAGTGAAACTTACATAGACAGAATAGTTCACATTGACCTGTTTGTTTAACTTTGATTCTGTGTATAGCTTACCTTTATAGTGAAACTTACATAGACAGAATAGTTCACATTGACCTGTTTGTTTAACTTTGATTCTGATTATAGCTTACCTTTATAGTGAAACTTACATAGACAGAATAGTTCACATTGACCTGTTTGTTTAACTTTGATTCTGTGTATAGCTTACCTTTATAGTGAAACTTACAAAGACAGAGTGGTTCACATTGACCTGTTTGTTTAACTTTGATTCTGTGTATAGCTTACCTTTATAGTGAAACTTACAAAGACAGAGTAGTTCACATTGACCTGTTTGTTTAACTTTGATTCTATATATAGCTTACCTTTATAGTGAAACTTACAAAGACAGAGTGGTTCACATTGACCTGTTTGTTTAACTTTGATTCTGTGTATAGCTTACCTTTATAGTGAAACTTACATAGACAGAGTAGTTCAAATGGACCTGTTTGTTTAACGTTGATTCTAGATAAAGCTTACCTTTATAGTGAAACTTACAAAGACAGAGTAGTTCACATTGACCTGTTTGTTTAACTTTGATTCTGTGTATAGCTTACCTTTATAGTGAAACTAGCAAAGACAGAGTAGTTCACATTGACCTGTTTGTTTAACTTTGATTCTATGTATAGCTTACCTTTATAGTGAATCTTACTAAGACAGAGTGGTTCACATTGACCTGTTTGTTGAACTTTGATTCTGTGCATAGCTTACCTTTATAGTGAAACTAACAAAGACAGAGTAGTTCACATTGACCTGTTTGTTTAACTTTGATTCTATATATAGCTTACCTTTATAGTGAAACTTACTAAGACAGAGTGGTTCACATTGACCTGTTTGTTCAACTTTGATTCTATGTATAGCTTACCTTTATAGTGAAATTTTCATAGACAGAGTAGTTCACATTGACCTGTTTGTTTAACTTTGATTCTGTGTATAGCTTACCTTTATAGTGAAACTTACAAAGACAGAATAGTGCACCGTTAAGTGCATACTAAGATATTGTTACAGTGTCGCCATGAAGCATTGAAATCAACCGGCTTTCAATTTCGCTTCGAGTATACAATTAAAAAAGACATGATTCAGTTGAACATTCATAGGGTCGTCATCGGATTTGAGAAATAGGCTAAATCAGTTACTAAATTTCAGTACATGTAAACTTTTGGGGTGTTTTCCTTTTGGCCAAAAACATATTTCCTTCAATATAATCTCAATAATATTGCTATTTTTTGCACATATTTCCAGAAAAGTAAACATGATTACTTATATTTTTAGTTGTCCTGTGTATGACCATCTGCCTTGGATATGTAGTGTTGTTATACCAAACGGTCAATGTTGTGGTCATGTTGAATGTGTTCAATACCCTATACCTACTATACGTAAGTACAATTAACACATTGCACATTTCTTTTAAATCTTCTTTTTTTTCTTAATCACTCATTAAAATTCAAACACATTATAACACACCGATTGGTTGGAATCTTATCTGATAAACACAATCCAATGGTACACCAGACTTGGTTGTCAGGTCTGCAAGTTGGAGATTACCATCTTCCCTCATATATATCTTTATAAGCACAACAACGAAAACACATTAAACAACACTGGATGTAACTATCTTCCAATACGCCCAACAAGCAAGGTTCATTGTTTGAATTACTCTGTTGTGGTCAACTGGTGTCTATGGTCCATCTGTCCATTATACAAAGTGGTTCGGTCGACAATGCTAAGATATTCAGTCCTATAATGGTGGTCAACTGGTGTCTATGGTCCATCTGTCCATTATACAAAGTGGTTTGGTCGACAATGCTAAGATATTCAGTCCTATAATGGTGTCTATGGTCCATCTGTCCATTATACAAAGTGGTTCGGTCGACAATGCTAAGATATTCAGTCCTATAATGGTGTCTATGGTCCATCTGTCCATTATACAAAGTGGTTCGGTCGACAATGCTAAGATATTCAGTCCTAAAATGGTGTCTATGGTCCATCTGTCAATTATACAAAGTGGTTCGGTCGACAATGATAAGATATTCAGTCCTATAATGGTGTCTATGGTCCATCTGTCCATTATACAAAGTGGTTCGGTCGACAATGCTAAGATATTCAGTCCTATACTGGTTCCTATCACCACCAAACAATTAACTGAGTACCGCGGGCACCACCAAACAATTAACTGAGTACCGCGAGCACCACCAAACAATTAACTGAGTACCGCGGGCACCATCAAACAATCAACTGAGTACCGCGAGCACCACCAAACAATTAACTGAGTACCGCGAGCACCATCAAACAATTAACTGAGTACCGCGGCACCACCAAACAATAAACTGAGTACCGCGAGCACCATCAAACAATTAACTGAGTACCGCGGGCACCACCAAACAATTAACTGAGTACCGCGAGCACCACCAAACAATTAACTGAGTACCGCGAGCACCATCAAACAATTAACTGAGTACCGCGGGAACCACCATACAATTAACTGAGTACCGCGAGCACCACCAAACAATTAACTGAGTACCGCGAGCACCATCAAACAATTAACTGAGTACCGCGGGCACCACCAAACAATTAACTGAGTATCGCGAGCACCACCAAAGAATTAACTGAGTACCGCGGGCACCACCAAACAATTAACTGAGTACCGCGAGCACCACCAAACAATTAACTGAGTACCGCGGGCACCACCAAACAATTAACAGAGTACCGCGGGCACCACCAAACAATTAACTGAGTACCGCAGGCTGCATTTATCTAACAAAGCTTGAACAATCAAGGTTCATAGTCTAAATCACTCTGGTGTGGTCTTGAACATTTAATTCATAGCAATGTAAGTTATTTGTACAAAAGCAGGTCGTCTAAATTCATTTAAGCTTATTTTTGGCATGTCATATCATATACCTTTAAAACAGTCACTTTGTGAAGAGCACATTAAAAACAAAAAGGTAACAAATAAGTAGCAGAGTATAAATCAAGCGCGAAGACATTGAAATATGTGCCAACAGGTTTATTATACTCCAACGAATCAACAACGAACACCAAAAACAAGAAAACTAAAAGACGAAAATCATTTAAAAGAGGCAAATGAAATGCAAAACAAAAATTAAAATAAAACCGGTAATGTGTATGAAATGAATAAGGAATGAATAAAAATAACAGACCAAGATAACTAAAATCCAACACATGAGACATGATAATAAAAAAAACAATTTATAAAAAGTGAATAAGAAATCAGTCGAGCGCGTAAAACGAATAGATACAATATATCTGAATATTTTCATCTACCAGAAAAAAAAAGACAATTTCAAAAAAGGACAAAGTTTAAAAAAAACTATAAAGAATGAACAAGTAACTGCTTTAACTGTTTTATACGCTCAAACTCATATAACCTAAGACTACGATCACACATTTATAAAGTAAAAAGACGTAACCATTAAAAAGAAGCAAAGTATGAAATACAAATCAGAACCAAATGAGTAGCGATGAAGAACAGGGTATCAGTCCTGCTCTGTAACTAATATGTAAGCGCTAATAAGGCTGTGTCACATCGACAAATCCTGAGCTAACATCAGCAATAATATATGAAAAAGACAATAAAAAGTATATAAAGCAAATGAGGAACGAATAAATAGCGATTAAACCAAAGTTCATAACAGACAGAAAAATGAAAATTATGTTACTTGGTAATTTCTCCTGCTTTAAACAGTATCTTACATTAGAATACATTCGCCCTGACAGGGTATTATCACCTGCTCTAAACAATATCTTACATTAGAATACATTCGCCCTGACAGGGTATTAACACCTGCTCTAAACAGTATCTTACATTAGAATACATTCGTCCTTACAGGATATTTTCACGTGCTCTAAACAGTATCTTACATTAGAATACATTCGCCCTGACAAGGCATTTTTACCTGCTATAAACAGTACCTTACATTAGAATACACTCGCCCTGACAGGGTATTTTCACCTGCTTTAAACAGTATCGTACATTAGAATACATTCACCCTAACAGAATATTTTCACCTGCTCTAAACAGTATTTTACATTAAAATACATTCGCCCTTACAGGGTATTTTTACCTGCTCTATACAGTATTTAACATAAGAATACATTCGCCCTAACACGGTACTATCACCTGCTCTAAACAGTACCTTACATTAGAATACATTCGTCCTGGCAGGGTATTTTCTCCTGCTCTGAACAGTATCTAACATAAGAATACATTCACCTAAATAGGGTATTTTCACGTGCTCTAAACAGTATCTTACATTATTATATATTCGCCCTAACAGGGTATTTTTCCCTGCTATAACAATACCTTACAGTAGAATTCATTCGCTCTGACAGGGTATGTTCACCTGCTCTAAACAGTATATAACATTAGAATATATTCGCCCTGTCATGATATTGTCACCTGCTCTAAACAGTATCTTACATTAGAAAACATTCGACCTGACAGGATATTTTCACGTACTCTATACAGTATCTAACATTAACATACATTTGCCCTGACAGGGTATTTTCACCTGCTTTAAACAGTATCTTACATTGAAATACATTCGCCCTGACAGGATATTTTCACCTGCTCTATGCAGTATCTAACATTAGAATACATTCGCCCTGACAGGATATTTTCACCTGCTCTATACAGTATCTAACATTAGAATACATTCGCCCTGACAGGGTATTTTCACCTGCTCTAAACATTATCTTACATTAAAATACGTTCGCCCTGACAGGGAATTTTCACCTGCTCTAAAACAGTATCTTACATTAAAATGCATTCGCCCTGACAAGTAATTTTCACCTGCTCTAAACAGTATCTTACATTGAAATACATTCGCCTTGACAGGGTATTTTCACCTGCTCTGAACAGTATCTAACATTAGAAAACATTCGACCTGACAGGATATTTTCACGTGCTCTATACAGTATCTAACAATAACATACATTCGCCCTGACAGGGTATTTTCACCTGCTCTAAACAGTATCTTACATTGAAATACATTTGCCCTGACAGGGTATTTTCACCTGCTCGATGCAGTATCTAACATTAGAATACATTCGCCCTGACAGGGTATTTTCACCTGCTCTATACAGTATCTAACATTATAATACGTTCGCCCTGACAGGGTAATTTCACCTGCTCTAAACAGTATCTTACATTAGAATGCATTCGACCTGACAGGGTATTTTCACCTGCTCTATACAGTATATAACATTAGAATACATTCGCCCTGACAGGGTATTTTCACCTGCTCTATACAGTATATAACATTATAATACGTTCGCCCTGACAGGGTATTTTCACCTGCTCTAAACAGTATCTTACATTAGAATGCATTCGCCCTGACAGGGTATTTTCACCTGCTCTATGCAGTATCTAACATTAGAATACATTCGCCCTGACAGGGTATTTTCACCTGCTCTACACATCTAAACAGTATCTTACATTAGAATACATTCGCCCTGACAGAGTATTTTCACCTGATCTAAACAGTATTTTATATTAGAATGCATTCGCCCTGACAGGGTATATACACCTGATCTAATCAGTATCTTACATTAGAATGCATTCGCCCTGACAAGGTATTAACACCTGATCTAATCAGTATCTTACATTAGAATACATTCGCCCTATTAGGGTATTATCACCTGCTCTAAACAGTATTTTACATTAGAATATATTCGCCCTGACATGGTATTTTCACCCGCTCTAACATTAGTCATCTTACATTATAATAAAAAAAAAGGTATAAAATTGTATAATAGATAAGTATATTATAAAACGAATAAGAAACTAATAAGAAATTAATAACGAATAAAGAATAGATTAGAAAAGGTGAAGAATATGACAAAGAAAGAAAAAGAAAAAAAAAAAACTTCACAACCTTTATGTGGTTATGTCATGAAATGAAGAAAGGTTACATTACATTAACATTGTAAACATGTTTTTTTTCTTCTGTTTAGCTAGCAATATCTGTGCTTACAAGGGACAATATTATGGACAGGATGACACATGGATTGATGATTGTAAATACAAATGTGAATGTCTTCAAGCAAATCTAGGATTCTATAGATGTAAAGAATTGTAAGTCATATAATATATATTACTCAGATGTTTGAATGTGATTGGAGAGTGTGACTGAAGAGATTACTTGTTCAGAGTTATAGAATAAATAATCGAAGAATCCAAAAAGAGAAAAAGGTTCAACGAGTGACCATAAAACAATACATTCACGAATGCCCGTAGCACATTTGTTAATTATCAAAAGTTTTTCGGTCACGAGTTAAATACACTTGAATTATTTGATTCGTTATTCTTTTGTTTATATTGCTAATTGAATTTGTATTGGACTTTAAGAAGAAAATGAAAGGAACTATAACTTTTTCTATGCATTCACATGTCTGTTGATGTGAGTTCATTGAAGCCAAAGGAGTAAAATAACTTAAGGTATTGGTTTGTATTCCACTGGGAATTTACGGTACTTCATGGCAAACAATGTAATAATTAAGAATTCATTTTAAAAGGGTACAATAAATGGAAAATTGGTCCTCATAAGGGGAAACTGACACTTGCATGTCTATAGCCCTTTTATCACAAATACTTCACTATTTTATACTATTTGAATGTGATGAATGTTGGTGACGTAAGCTCATAATTATATACCTACAGATACTTACTTATTTCAAAAGTATGTGTAAGTTTCCGTCCCTAGCTAATTATCAGTGAGGAATCATGTGTATTACTTGTAATCCCTCGGCCTATCTCTCGTCGCTTTGATGTAGAAAGAAGAGTGTCTGCATAGTTTTTGCAGAATCCTATTCAAATTTGGAAGGCAGATTTCTGTCATTTTAAAGAAGTAGGTTCACAAAGGGTTAAACTGTCCATGGTAGTTTGATAATCAATTAATCATATCAGCATATAACAAATTTAACATAGCAATAGCATTTCTATTACTTTGTATACAAAATAACTTCATTTAATAAAAATGACAAAATATCAAATCCTTAAATATGCATTATTTTTGGACAATAATCATGATAATATGATATTAACATTTAAAAGGGTGCTTATTTGAAGCCAATTGTGTACTCCAATGAAGACATGTATTTGAACAAAGACGTTTAGCTTTAAGTTATAGAATAGATCCATTTAGGAACCAACTTCTAATTTTATGATAAAGTTGAACATCGAGGACCCATGTTGCCGAATTTACTTTGTCATCAATATGATGAGATCAAAAATCAGAAATATATTAAATGAAGAAGCTGCAGAAGAAATAGGCAAATGTTAAAAACATTTCACTATAAGATAATTCACTATCATGTATGAATTGTATTGTCTACCTTTCTAGCTCTTGCCAATTGAAGCTTAAAATATGGTTCCTTAATGAAATGTTGGGTAGTGTCGAACATGCATTATGTTCCTGTACCTGCCCGTTTTATTCTGACATCCAAATGTAAACAACGTAAATGCGTGATAATTTTTTCCATTTCATCTATGTTAATTAAAGGCAACAGTAGTATACCGCTGTTCAAAACTCATAAATCCATGGACAAAAAACAAAATTGGGGTAACAAACTAAAACCTAGGGAAACGCATTAAATATAAGAGGAGAACAACGACATAACACCGAAACGTAACACACACAGAAACGGACCAAGCATCACATCCACATGGCTTACAATATTTAAACAAATGAACCTCTACATAACAGCAATTGTGGTTTTATATTTGTTTATATTTGATTATTTTTTATGTCAGAGTTTGTTTAGTACAGTTCCACTTATTGTACACCTGATTAACTATTCATAAATACATTTATGTTACAATCCCTAGACGTTTTGAGACTTTTGTTTTGACTATGAGATAATTAAACGTAATTTCTTGTGGCGTGGAACTTTTTATCCAATTGAGATATAATAATTGTGTAAGGTTTTATTCAGTAATCCATTTAAAAACAAATATTAAACTTTATATCAATGATCATGACTTATTCATTAACAATGATATCTTCTCACAAATCAATGTACGTAATATGTACACTTGATATGCAGAAAAATAAAATCAAGAATTGAAATGGGGAATGTGCTAAAGAGACAACAACCCGACCATAAAAAAAGACAACAGCAGAAGGTCACGAACAGAAAAAGATAAGAGTCTGCAGTTATGGTGAACAAGAAAATACATTGTGTAACTGTGGTTTGATTGCAAATGGGACACCTATTGATTTAATCATACGGCTTTTAACTGTGTGAAGACACCTAGTCGATATTCGGCTATAAAAGGCCCGAAAAAAAAAAGAAATGAAACGGTCTAATTTATATCAAAATTATTTACGAACACAAATATGACAGACATTACTATAACATAGCTTCTAATGGTTGATATGAACCATCAACAACTGTTTACACAGCTACTTTTATAATTAAGAATGGAAATGGGGACTGTGTCAAAGAGACAACAACCCGACCAAAGAAAACACAACAAATGTTTAGTACAGAAATAATACCAATGGTGATCACAATAGTCCATGTTTGGAAATCATAACTGAAAAATATTTGAAATATACAAACTTTCAAAATGCTAAATATCTGACGATGTAACCAAAAAATTACAGTCCCTAAATTTCAATTACAAATAAAGTACTGTAAAATACAGGTACTTAAATATTACATTAGTTCAAAATAGTACTAAATATTAAAAGTAGATTTCTAGTACTACAGATTTGGGGTAAAAAAAAATGCATTGTTTTTGTCATAACATCGATCTGAAGGTGATGCCAAAAATCATTTGAAAACTTTTAATTCCGTTATTTAAATACTAAGTATTCACATTCCAATAAGGACCTTCAGGACTCGTCCAGCATGCTAAAGTAGATCAAACTGAAAGCAGAAAAACAGAAAAAAAACATTGACCCAACGTCAATTCTTCTTCAGTCTTCTTCCAATAATTTACATTTTACCACCTCTGGTGTACTATCGCAGATTCGTATCATATAGCATCCGTAATAAAAGCAACCGTGCCTGCATCTACTTCTCAGAATAATATAGCTCCTCAGGGTATGAAGAGAAGTGCTGTAGAAATGATTAAGGTTCATGATGTGTACCCTTTGGCTAAAAAGTCTGCATTTTCACCTCTAAATGTAGATAGATTACAGAAAAACCTGTGCATCTGAAAAAGTTTATAGCATAGCATGCCCTATATAAATAAAAATTCGATTGCTTTGTTAACCAAACATAGAGGCAATGATAATATAACATGGTAATATATCAAACGAATGGCTTAGATTACAACAAAAAAATGATTGACTCATAAGACAATGCCAAATATCACAAAAGGAGCTAAAATGTGTTACAGGTTATAAGCACCTCTATGAATCTAGTGTATATACACTTTTTATTCCTGTGGTCATACTGCTGTTGTAATGCTTCCACCGTATTGAGTTTTATCCTTGTTCTGTAAGTATGTACGTTCTTCCCTTAATTACGGTGACCTATATATAGTTGTTAATGTCTGTGTCATTTTGGTCTTTTGCGAATAGCTGTCTTATTGCAATCATACAACATCTTCTTTTTTATATTAAACGTACCTCCGTATATCCTAAAATTCGTCTCTGTTCTCATACTTAAGTGTGCCTGAACCAAATTGTATGAAACTTATACGCAATGCTCATAACCACAATTCACAAGTCGAGTTTGAATTTTAGTTGCGTCACTTTTACCAATCTAGCGTATTATGCTACTTTACAAATAGAAAAGTTACTGGAAATTTTAGTTTCTGTTCTCTAATAAAATTGAGAATGGAAATGGGGAATGTTTCAAAGAGACCACAACCCGACCAAATAAAAAAAACAACAGCAGAAGGTCACCAACAGGTCTTCAATGTAGCGAGAAATTCCCGCACCCGGAGGTTTAGTTTTAGTTTGTCTGAACCAAATGTTATGAAACTTATACACAATTCTCATTACCACAAACACTAATCAATTTAGAATTTTGGTGGCGATAGTTATACCTTTTAGAGTTAAGCCCCTTTACATATGTAAACAGTGCTGAATATTTTCTTAACAGTTAAGACAAGTATGGACACAACATTCAAGCTTGATATAGCTCTGAATTTGGATTGCGATCAAATTTTTGACATAACATATAGGTTTCTGACAAAAAACAAATGTCAATATCTTACACGTCTATTGCGCAATACTGTGTAATTAGAATGCATACACAATGCTTATTACCCAATAATTCAGATCAAGTAAAAATTACATGTTCCCTTATTTTGGTTAAAAGCCTTTAATATAAATTCACTTTCTTTACAGTTGTATTAATTTAAGTTACTGTAACTGTCTTTTTTATAAGAAAAAAAGGATGCAGTATTTTTTGCAAAGAACCAATGCTGGTATATAAGGTCGCCAATAATAAGAAATATTTGTACCATATACGTGTACAAAGCTATAAAAGGCCCGGGTATGAAACACGTGGAAAAATTCAAACAAGAAACTTACGTGTTAATTTACTAAAATCAAATATGAAGGACCTAAACCAATAGAAAAATACTAATTCACAGGCCATTGAAGTTGTCCTTGCATGGGTACTTTCTGCATGTAAATTTCATTATTTTAGATCTACAGTTTAGGGTTGCAATAGAAAATATCGAAACTTTTTATGATAAACATAAAAAAAAGTTATTTTTGATTATTACTGACGAGACAATGGTTTCGTTTAAAACATCAAAGCTGTGATGAAATACATATTTGAAATAAAACACGTCTATAACCTTTTTGTAATAATACACAGCTATAGTTGCAAACTTTCTAGTGGTGCTATCCAGAACTTTGATTTATCGAGCTTTACCTCTGACATGTATGCGTTACATTAAACAATACGCGGACAAAACAAACAGGCATAATGGGTAAAAATGTCAAAATTAAAGGTACTGTTATACCACTGTCCCAAGTAAGGGAGAGTATTGGGATCTCGCTAGCATGTTTTATCCTGCCACATTATGTATGTATGTGTCTGTCCCAAGTCAGATACCCGTAATTCAGTGCTTGTCTTTTGTTTATTTGTTACATATTAGTTTTCTCGTTTGAACTGTGATACATTGTCATTTCGGGGCCTTTTATAGCTGAATATACGGTATGGGCTTTGCTTTTTATTACACGCCGTACGGTGACCTATAGTTGTTAATGTCGGTGACATTTTGGTCTCTTGTAGGGAGTTGTCTCATTATCAACCATACCCCATCTTCTTTGTTATATGCTCAGTAGTCAAAATTGTGTTATAATCTTACTCGCTATAAAAACTAACAAATATGTAACAAAGAAGCATAAAAAGGCCTATATCAAATTTAACGACCTCATTCATTACAAAGTTGCCGTAGGTTGACCTATAATGGTTTACTTTTAAATTGTTTTTTGGATGGAGAGTGGTCTCAATGGCCCTCACACCACATCTTCCTATATCTATTATAATACGATTTTATAATCTATGTTAAATCCACTCATAAAGGATTGAACGATTGTAAGTCCTTTCTCTGATAGGTACATTGTGAATTTAACTTTAAATCTGATGTAGAATCACGCGACACCGGTTGATAATCATGCAACAGTCACATAGGTAGAAATAAAATAATTTTGTCGTTCAAGGTTTGAACAGAATATAGTCTAACGTTATTTTAGTCATATCCTTTGCAGAATCTAAGCTAAACGTTTCCCTTGTTCTCCTTAAGACAAGCACATACAGAATGGGGATGGCTTATGATGTTTGTATTATATTAGTATATTATGATATATTATATAATAAACGTCACATACTTTGTTCCAATGTTTAACTTTATTTTATAATCTGCATATAAATCATGTCTTAAGGAATTTTAACTTATCACATATCATCAACAAAGTTCCAGCCTGATGTCGTGATTTTTAAGTATATTGCAAAAAAATAGTGGCAATTCAAAATCAACATTTTACAATAGAATTTGGCACCCGAAATATAAAAATTCGTCTCCATCTATCTTGTTCAATTTTTGTCCGGACTACTCGAACTGTACAGTTTACCTCATCAGACATTATTTGGAATTCACCATGGCAGAAAATAACTAATCAGCTAAGTGCATGTTATACCTGTAGTCAAACGTCGAGATGGAATAATTGACTAATTAAAAAGGAGTTCATAGTATTTATGGAATGCTGTGATTAAATTTTGTCACCAAATGGATTCATTTATAACTCTGAAATGACGTGCATGAAACATAGTTTTACGTCTCCTAGTTTTCTTTTTGATGATTGGTGGGAACTGAAAACTGTTGTTACAGATGGGTGCACTCCTAACCTGTACAGCAAGTTAACTTGATAACCAGTCATTTGGACTGGTCAAAGTTAACCTGTGACCGAATATAGGACTGCTCTGACCAGTCCTAGGACCAAAATCTAGTTAACTTGAAAAGCGGACTTGGTCCTAGGACTGTTTTTATGTCTGCCAAAAAGTTAACTTGGAAACAGGTCCGCTATTGATATAAGTTAACTTCGAACCAGTCCTGTCATAAGTTAACATAAGTTAACTTCGGAACCAGTCCTGTCATAAAGTTAACATAAGTTAACTTGGAAACCGGTCCTGCCACAAAGTTAACTTCTGCTTGGACAAATCCGATCAAAACCAGACCTGTTCCCAAGTTAACTTTTGACTGGTATGCTCAACACTAAGTTAACTTGTAACCAGGACCGCTCTTCGTTGATTTCAAAAAAAAATATCTTTGTTTCGTAGTATAAACATCGAAAATAAAGTATTTTGAAAATTAATACTTCCGTTTTATGAACAGGATTAAATATAAATATTTGAAAATAAGTACGCACAGAATGTAACACAAATTTATCTGTGATCTGACAATCTATCTATTATAAAAACGATCTCGGTTACAATGATAACAGGCACTGAATATATATTCTGAGATCAAATTCAATCATATTATGTATATTTTTGAAAAGAAGTATATTTGATGTTAGGTGTATACGTCCTTGTTAGTTATACATCCTTGAACTATGCAGCCACAATCAGCAATAGTTTAATTCATTTAAATAATTACTACAAATTTTTGTTCGCCTAAATAATTGGTGCCAGCATGTCCTCTTTTTACTCAAAATACTGATACGTAACAAAATTTCAGTAGTTTTGATGCCTCTAGTTGACTTGTACAACAAAATTATTTGACCGCGTCCACCAAAACTGACCATATATGCACCTTAATTTGTAAATCTATATACCCGCATAGTAAATCAGCCATATTTTTTATGTCAGGATTCAATGTATAATACAATCATGACAATGGACAGCAATATTGCAATATAATAACAAAAAAATTTTGTTCGCATACATTTAGGATACCAGCATGTCCTCATTTTATTCAAAATATTGATACGTAACAAAATTTCAGTAGTTTAGATACCTCAAGTTGACTTGTTACAAAAAAATTATTTGACCGCATCCACCAAAACTGACCATATGTTCACTTTAAATTGTAAATCTATATACCAGCATAGTAAAACAGCCTTATTTTTAATGTCAAGATTCAATGTATAATACAATCATGACAATGGACAGCAATATTGCAATATAATAACAACAAATTTTTGTTCGCCTAAATTAACGGTGCCAGCATGTCCTCTTTTTTTATTAAATACTGATACGTAACAAAATTTCAGTAGTTTTGATGCCTCCAGTTGACTTGTACAACAAAATTATTTGACCGTGTCCACCAAAACTGACCATATATGCACCTTAATTTGTAAATCTATATACCCGCATAGTAAATCAGCCATATTTTTTATGTCAGGATTCAATGTATAATACAATCATGACAATAGACAGCAATATTGCAATATAATAACAAAAAATTTTTGTTGGCATAAATTTAGGATACCAGCATGTCCTCATTTTATTCAAAATATTGATACGTAACAAAATTTCAGTAGTTTAGATACCTCCAGTTGACTTGTACAACAAAATTATTTGACAGCATCCACCAAAAATGACCATATGTGCACTTTAAATTGTAAATCTATATACCAGCATAGTAAATCAGCCTTATTTTTAATGTCAGGATTCAATGTATAATACAATCATGACAATGGACAGCAATATTGCAATATAATAACAACAAATTTTTGTTTGCCTAAATTAAGGGTGCCAGCATGTCCTGTTTTTACTTAAAATACTGATACGTAACAAAATTTCAGTAGTTTTGATGCCTCCTGTTGACTTGTACAACAAAATTATTTGACCGCATCCACCAAAATGGACCATATATGCACTTTAATTTGTAAATCTATATACCCGCATAGTAAATCAGCCATATTTTTTATGTCAAGATTCAATGTATAATACAATCATGACAATAGACAGCAATATTGAAATATAATAACAACGATTTTTTGTTCGCATCAATTTAGGATACCAGCATGTCCTCATTTTATTCAAAATATTGATACATAACAAAATTTTAGTAGTTTTGATACCTCCTGCTGACTTGTACAACAAAATAATTTAATCGCATCCACCAAAACTGACCATATGTTCACTTTAATTTGAAAATCTATATACCCGCATAGTAAATCAGCCATTTTTTTTTATGTCAGGATTTAATGTATAATACAATCGTGACAATGGACAGCAATATTGCAATATAATAACAACAAATTTTTGTTCACATAAATGTAGGATACCAGCATGTCCTCATTTTATTCAAAATAATGATATGTTACAAAATTTCAGTACTTTTGATACCTCCAGTTGACTTGTACAACAAAATTATTTGACCGCATCCACCAAAACTGACCATATGTTCACTTTAATTTGAAAATCTATATACCTGCATAGTAAATCAGCCATATTTTTTATGTCTGGATTTAATGTATAATACAATCATGACAATGGACAGCAATATTGCAATATAATAACAAAAAATTTTTGTTCGCATAAATTTAGGATACCAGCATGTCCTCATTTTATTCAAAATATTGATACGTAACAAAATTTCAGTAGTTTTGATACCTCCAGCTGACTTGTACAACAACATTATTTGACCGCATTACCAAAACTGACCATATGTGCACTTTAATTTGTAAATCTATATACACCATGACGTTCCCATATAGTATTAATCAGCCATATTTTTATGTCAGGAATCAATGTATAATATAATCATGCCAATGGACAGCAATATTGCAATTTATTAACAACAAATTTTTGTTCGCATGCATTTATGATACCAGCGTGTCCTCCTTTTATTCAAAATATTGATACGTAACAAAATTTCAGTAGTTTTAATACCTCATGCTGACTTGGAAAACAAAATTATTTGACCAAAACTGATCATATGTGCACTTTTATTTGCAAATCTATATACCCGCATACCATTGTACCGAGCGCCTTAATGTCTTCTCCTGGCGCTCCTGTTCACATTTTAGTAGGACCGTAAATGTACATGTATAATCAATAATATTGGAAAACTATTAATGCAAAAAATATTCTGAATAAATTGAGAATGTCAGAATTTCATCTCTTTATTCATAATAACAGTCACATCATATATAGGAGTTCATGATGGTGTACGTGTAAATCAAAACTATTATGCTACATCATCAAAGTACCAACACTGACATGTCTGAATTCATTTTTACTATTTAAAATGATTTAATAAAAAAGTATACGAGGTTCTCTTCTTGGAATCTATTATGTCGGTTGATTGATTTTGTTTATAGTTAAACGTCAAGTGGCAACTATTTCATTAAAGAGCGCATTGAGTATAATTTTAGGACGTCCCATATAAATATCGGCAATGACAAATCTCTCGATAAATCTGACGAATTTGACGATTGTTGATAGTTTTACCACACCGTATGCTTACGGACACTGTACAATTTCTGTTAGAATATTCTGCGGGAAATAGAATAGTAAATCCAATGCAAACAAGTTGAATATCAATGAAATATCCATGCAAGTATAAATTTATGCATAAAGTAAAATTTAGGAAGGGACAGGTAAACAACGGGGAACGAAGTAACGTAGACAATGTTGCCGATATCCCTTGATATAAGAATATTGTTCCGATGCGTTGAATAACCTTTCTATCCGCCTTCTAATAAAAAAAACTCTGTGTGATCGTATAGCCATTTTTTATTTATATAAGAATACATGTATATCAAATAAAAGAGAGCATTTGTATAATATCTAGTAGAGTCTAGCGAGTAAATAATAAATGATATCTGTGGAAAAACAATGCGAATGTTGTTTACATATTTTAATGAAAGCTCAAGTCTGATATGAAAACTCTTATAACGATAATCTGTCATAAGCAGACCTGTCCTCAGGTCTGGTCAATAGCAGACTTGTCCACAGGTCTGGTCAACAGCAGACCTGTCCTCAGGTCTGGTCAGGGGCAGACCTGTCCACAGGTCTGGTCTGAGGCAGACCTGTCCTCAGGACTGGTCAAAAGCAGACTTGTCCACAGGTCTGGTCTGGGGCAGACCTGTCCTCAAGACTGGTAAAAAGCAGACTTGTCCACAGGTCTGGTCTGGAACAGACTTGTCGATAGGTCTGCAGCAGTCCTAAAAAAGCAGACCGTAGGTCTGGTCCAACAACGACGAAGTTAACTTGCTTGACTGCTTAAAAAATTATCAAGTTAACTTAGAAACCAGTCAACAATTTAACTCTAAGTTAACTTTTGTCAAGGTTAGGACCGCACCCATCTGTATGTCGAAAACCATTCAAAGACAAGACAAAAACACAGACTTCATCTTCCCTGAAATTTTGGTAGAACTTCAAGCATATTTTTTTTTTCAATTCTCCGGAAAAGAAAGCTCTTGCTAAGAAGAATTAGATGTATTTGCAAGAAAAGTCTCTGACTTTATAATTCAACTAGACAGGAATACACGTTTCGGATGAAACGTTTAAAGATGAATATCGTGTTCCAAGCGGTAAAACAAAATATGATTCCATGATCTATATTTCAAATTAACAGTATATTTTGAAATATAAATGTCAAGCGTTTATTCGTTACAACGTAGATTTAGATTAAGAAATGTAGAATAGATTTTTTTTGTCAGAACGAAAATTAACCCTGAAAAATCCTGATCATTAGGCAATTTATTTTTCCTAAGCAAATAAAATCTATATCATATAATACAAATGTTTTATATATTCCTTTATTTGTTGATTACTGATAGAAGCAAAGCTATGCATTGTAATAACATATTTCAGGGCTTGTATTTGTGCGTCAATCGTACTTTGTATTTGAAATACCATGATGTGTATTAGGAAATACAGAATAGGTACTGTTTGTTTAAATACTCAAGTTTTGACACATAAAATTGAGAATGGAAATGGGAAATGTGTCAAAAAGACAGCATTGATTAGTAGTATATTATACAAACTGTACTAGAAAAAAATAAGATAACCTAGTTGGGTGACGTTACAAGAATAATTTTGAGTTAAGTTACTTAGAACTATTTTTCATATTTTTCAGATGTCCTGAATGGGATCTGCCTTCATTCTGCTCACTTAATGACCCTGCTCCAGGGAAGTGTTGTAAAACACCAACTTGTCTTCCAGTGGAACTTATTCAATATCCAGTAGGATATAAGGAGGAATAGTTACTGGAAAAAAACTTAAGAAACCATTTTTTTCTACAAATAAAGACACATTAAACAAATACGAAATTCAATAGGTCGGAAGATACCAGAGGGACATTCAAACTTAATTGTCATAAATAAACTGACACCGCCATGGACAAAAAACAGTACACAAGACACAACATCGAAAACTAAAGAGTTATCAACACGAACGATACCGAAAACGAGGGTTAATCCCGTGTGCTCCTGAAGGGTAAGCAGATCCTCCAAAACATGTGGTATCTGTCATGTTGTTCATGTTTTTACACAACCAGTAAATAGTCGTATTAGAAGGGCTACAATCGTTGAAATGGAACAGGACTGTAGTTACGACATTTAGAAAATATATCATGCATGAAACAGATATTCCGTACTAGTCCACTAACTTATTGTGACATCTTTTAAATTTACGAAGCGAGGATTTCAACTTTACTACATTTACATTTGGAACTCTTGGTTTAATATTGAAATAAAACAACAAATTCCAAGAAAACACAAATGGTAACAGATATGTAAATTTCAAAAATACTGAACTCAGAGGAAAATCCAATCGGAAAGTCCATAATATCAAATGGCAAAATCAAATGACCAAAAAACACCAAAAACGAATGAACAAGAACTGTCATATTCCTGACTTGGAACAGGCATTTTCAAATATAGAAAATGTTTGATCAAACTTTGTTTTAAAGCGCAAAACCTCTCATTTTGATGACAGTCCATCAAATTCCGTTATATTTACAATGATGCGTGAACTGAAAGACATAATACATAAAATAATCGAAATATGAGTACAGCAGTTATCATCGTGTAACAATTTTAAAAGGAACAATTTAACAGAACACAAAAAACATATATCTACAAACACCTTCATTGATTCGCTTGTCGAACGTCAGAAAATTTTATACGTAACATAAATTTGTCAATCAATGTATATACAAACAATTTTTAAATTTCACATGAGCAATGTGAGCATACAAGGGTTAAAAATCAAAGTATAAAAGAATTATTTTGAGCAATAGACTGAGATTTAAAATAGTCAAAAAGTTATATAGAATTGACAGGAATCCACAAATAGTTCATTCCACTACGCGTTTGAATAATTTTGATGTTTGTGGTTCAACGTATTTTCTAATTCATAATAGACATATATCATAATGACATATAATAGAACAATATCATATTGACGGGATATTTTAATGTCACGTTATAAGAACCAAAAATACACAAAAAGTCGCATGTACAAATCACAACAGCGAAAAATGAAAGATAATATAAACACATTGACGGTATGTTTAGGTACCGAGCCATGATAAATGGATATCACATAAAACAATCTAACAGTAAAAGCAATATTAAGAATAGAACCAAGACAAATGAAAGAACAATATAACACGTTGTTAAGATGACAATCACCATCAGTACTCTTTCAGTATGTTTGTTTTGTTCATGCATCGTTGACAATGTCATGGAATTTGATGCGACTGTCATACAAATGAGAGGTTTAGCTAGCTATAAAACCAGGTTAAATCCACCATTTTTTACATTAGAAAATGCCTGTACCAAGTCAGGAATGTGACAGTTTTTATCCATTCGTTTGATGTGTTTGGACTTTTGAATTTGCCTTTTGATTTTGGACTTTCCTTTTTGAATTTTCCTCGGAGTTCAGTATTTTTGTGTTTTTACTTTTTAATCTATACATCGAGACCATCATGTATTATTTGTGAAGTTGATACAGAATATTAATCAACAAGGTCTTGGTACTTTTTTTGTAATTTATTTTTATTTCATCTGAAAATACACCAAGTATATATTGTGATATATAATTATATAGTTATTTCATAATGCATATATTGATATTAAATTTTCAATAACAGTCTAAAATTGATAAGTTAGTTATGCTAATTTGTCTAAATTTTCTACTAGATCATACACATCTTTTATCACTCTGGATTATAATACCGGAATATGCTGATAAAGTTAATGATTGCATCAGCCTTCTCCTCTAGCTACATGCATCACTCCCTATACAATGATGTTGAACATGAAAGGTACCAGGAGAGGCCACCAGAGATCATTAACAGATAACATGTTGGACAACATGTTGAACAGAGTCACATAATAAATGTAAACCTAAGTCAAGAGGAGATAATTCTAATACAATCAAACAAAAACTAGTATATCAATATATATATAACAATAGCGATAAACATAGATAGTACTTTTAAGATGCACACAAATCACTGTCCAGTTGTGATGTGCATCAACATATAATTAATTCTACATGAAAAGGATTATCGCCCCTGATACCAAGGTCTCTCGTGGTGAGAACTCTCATATAAATATTGAATTTTTATGCTAAAAAAAACAACAAAATGTCTAAAGACTGGGAAAATGAATGGGAAAGTGACATAGGCAGCAGACAATCAATGCAAACCAACCCATATTACGATGATAAACACTTAAAACCGAGTCGAAATGTATCTGACTCGACAGAAAACTTAAACAATATGGCGCCAACATATGCAAAAGTAACTGCTGGTAACCTTACAATCAATACAGATAAAAACGGAACAAAAACAAATGATACAAACGGTGTCAAACCTATATTTATCAAAGAAACAGACGTTTTTGGAGCCTCAAACCCACCCAAAGAACTTTGGCTCACCCACTTAGAAATATTCAAAGGAATGTCAATGTCAATAAAAAGAGAACATATAAAAGGAATTCAGAGAATAGGAAGAATGTGGAGGTTATATTTAGACGCAGAAGAAGACAGGCTTAAACTCCTAAGTGAAGGAGTAGTCCTCAGAGGAAAGACCATCCCCCTCCTTCCACATAACCCAAACAACCCCAACTATAAAAGCAATTTAAAAAAAGTTAGAGTAAAGAATGTGCCATTATCTGCAGATGATGGACAGATACAAAGAGAATTAGAGAAGAGAAATATCAAAGTTATATCCATAAACAGAGACAGATTAAGAGTAGATAATCAAATGACCGATTGTGAAACAGGAGACAGAGTGGTTTTCTGTGAGAAATTTGAGGAACAACTGCCAAAAACTATGCAATTTGGAAAATATCTTGCTAGAGTCTCACACTTTGGTCAAATAGACATAAACACTCATTTCATCTGCAGTAAATGCCTCCAACATGGCCACTTTACAAGTGACTGTCCCAATGAATGGATGTGTAGAGGCTGCAACAAGTCAGGTCACAAATTAATAAACTGTCCAACATTTTTTGAAAATATGAGACAAAAAGAAACAAAAGACCAACAAGAGAAGGAAAATCAAATAACAGAACCTGACAACATAATGCAAGAAACAACACAAAAAGAACACATAGAAGATATCACACATCAACACAATCAAGAAGTGGACAAAACAGATGGATGTACAGATCTTTCAATTCAATTAAGTGCTAATTTGGAACAGAACATAACAGTTGCCACAGATGACAAACAAAATCCTACCCCAGAGAAGAAAAAAGAAAGAAAAAAGAAAAACATACCAGAAAAAAACGAAAGCCTTTCGCATAGTGCAGTCTCAACAACCAACAATTCAGGTAAACAAACAAGTCAGAAACAATTTGACATAAACAGATTTACCACTCCAAATAGAAGACAAGAAAATCTAAAAGGAAGAACACCACCAACTCCACCAAGCCAAGACAAAGAAAACAAGGCTGCAAAGACTTAATCGAAAACTTTAATTATATCTTTTATCTTAATACAAAAAAATTAAAAAAAATGATGTCATTGTATATAATGTATATAATCTTTTCCATACTTAGTTTTCCTCTATTTCAAAAGAGTGATAACACAAATGAAATCTATATGTCATACATTCAGTATCAACATAAAATCAAATGCTATCTGAAGTATTCAACAGTGATGATGATACTAGTACATTTGTATTTTATCAACAAACTTACTTGTAAGAAATGTATAAAATCAAATACATTTTCAAAAATGGGCTTTCCCATTTCTATTTTTAGTAACAATTCAAACTTTATTAACAACAGATATAATGCAACAAGATCGCATCAAAAAATATTAAAAGAAAAGATAACAACAGTAATACTTACATTATCTGTTCTGACAAGTAACGACTGTCAAATCTTATCTAATAAACCTAAAAATAAATCAATAAAATTAAATAAAGTAATACATATTTACATAAATAAAATTTCATATTATTCGTACATGATGATACTGTTTGTAAATAGATGTTTTCAGAGACACAAACACAAGTTACGTAATACAGCAAGGAAATCATGTAGTAAACGAATGACTTTGTGTTATAGAACTTGTTATATTACAATAACGCAATGTAAAGACTTACAGCTATATATACATTGGTTAATATGTAATTTGTTGTATACTATTTGTTACGAGAACACAACAGAGATACCAAAAGACTGTCTAACAAAGTATAGGTATTCTCTGTTTTTATCATACATGTGTTACAGTTTGTATGTAACCATCATTGTACGCGCATGGTTTGCATGCTTGCGCTACTGTCATGTACTCGTATTTCTTTATTGTATACATTGTATAATATGTAAACACCTTATAACATGCATAAGATCAGAAAACATCTTAAAGCTTATATTTAAAGTTAGAACAAACATGCCAAACGATCACATACGGTTAGCGGAAACTTTAACTAAACTAGGCACTTTTGGGAAAAAAGCTAATATAATAAAAAATAAAAAATTGAAAGTCCCAGAAAAATATATTTATATAAACAACAACTGTTTATGTGTGAAGACAAAACAATGCCTATTTTTATCTTCACTTTTTAAAATTAAAAGTGCACTTAAAAAAGAAAGAATGCACAAACCACCTATGATTTGAATCAAAATAATAAACTACTTTGAAATTTTAATGAATGGTACTAAAAGTAACCCAACAGTTTTAAACAACTTTACCACCAGGCTGTCACGTGTTACACCTTTAGAAATTATCAACAAAGAAAGTAGTTACGAGTCAGTCAAGCGTACTTTAAATAAAATAAATAACAAATTTAAAATCAATCAATATGATAAAAGACATCCATATATGTACGCTAAATGTTAAAGGACTCAGAGATAAAGAGAAAAGGACAAGATTTTATCAATGGATAAAAAATCAAAAAAGTCTTATAACTTTTATACAAGAGAGTCACTTTGATGAAAATCTTGAAAAAAAAATTATATACTGAAACTAGCAACGTTATCTATTTTAGTCATGGTACAACCCAAAGTAGAGGGGTAGCCATTATAATTGATAATAAGTTAGAATGTAAAGTAATTAATGAAAACAAAGTCAAAGACGGTAGAATACTAATGTTAAATATAGAAATAGAAAGCATAATTTATTCGCTCATTAACATATATGCACCAAACATAGAAACGGAAAGAAACAAGTTCTTTAAAAATCTGTCTGATTTCATAAGTAATTATGCTATTGGAACAGTAATACTAGGCGGCGACATGAACGATGCATTGTCAAACTTAGATAGAAAACTTACTAATGGAAAACGAAAAAATATAAAACCAGTAAACAGTTTAAAATCTTTAATTAAAACACACAATCTAATCGATATATGGAGATATTTAAATCCGAAAAAAGTACAGTTTACCTGGAAAAGACAAAACTTCAGTCAAGCAAGTCGAATTGATTACTTTTTAATTAATAAAGATTTTGTGCTCAATACAAAATCAAGCGATATAAGACCCGCATTAATAAAAAGCACAGACCACCAAGGCGTATCTCTTAAATAACAAAGCGTAACGGCCGAAAGTAAAGGTCCAGGATACTGGAAATTAAATAATTCTATTTTAGAAGAAAATGAATATTGTAAAGAAATAGAAACAATAATTGCAAAATATAAAACTATCATGCAAGACACAACTACGGATGTGCATCTTCTTTGGGACGCGATTAAACTTGATATTAAATTATTTACAATAAATTATTGCAAAAGTAGAGCTTACAATAAAAATAACAAACAAAAAAAACAATAATAAAACTAAAAGACGACCAAGGAAGTATTGTTACAGATCAAAGTGAAATACTTCAAATTGAAAAGAAATTTTACGAAAAACTATATTCAAAAGAAAACGAAAACATAGCCCAATCATGGGAATATATTAACAGTACTGAAGTAAAAAATAAATTATCAAAAAATGAAAGTCAGACGTGCGATGGATATGTTACAATAAATGAACTAACACTAGCAGTAAACAATTTAAAACCCAATAAAAGCCCAGGTAAAGATGGTATCTCAACAAATTTCTATAAAAAGTTTTATCAATCATTAGGTCCAATCCTTGTTAACATCTTTAATACAAGTTACGACAGGCAAAAGCTACCATTTTCTCAAAGACAAAGTATTCTTAATCTTATATACAAAACGAATGATCCACTAGATCTTTCAAATTATAGGCCAATCTCCTTATTAAACTCGGACTATAAAATACTATCTTACACATTAGCTCAAAGAATACAAAATGTACTAAATTTAATAATAAATGCAGACCAAACAGGATCTATAAAAAAAAAGATATATTGGCTTCAATCTCAGACAAATACAAGACATCATAGATTACGCCGACAAATTTAATGTTGAAGGTGCAATTTTGTTTCTAGACTTTTCAAAAGCATTTGATACTTTAAAATGGACCTTTATGTACCAAACTCTCGAACATTTCGGCTTTAATAGTTCATTTATTAACTGGATCAAGACGTTATATTCTGATATAAATAGCTCAGTGTTCAATAATGGATGGATTTCTGCACCAATTAGTCTAAAAAGGGGGGTGCGTCAAGGATGCCCCTGCTCTTCCATGATCTTCGTGATCGCAGTTGAAATTATGGCATGTAAATTAAGGAATGATTATAACATTAAAGGTTTTGAAATCAAACTTGACCATTCAAAACATAATTTAAAAATTTCCCAGTTAGCAGATGATACCACTCTTTTTCTTAAATCAAAAAATGAAATTATAGCAGCATTAAACGTTATTGAAATATTTGGCACATTCTCTGGTCTTAAATTAAATAAAAACAAAACGGAAGGAATTTGGATAGGAAAACTAAAAAATTGTAAAGATAAGGTAGATAATATAAAATTCACAGATAAACCCGTTAAAGTGTTGGGATTGTATTTCGGCACAAATAAAGCAGAATGCGCAAAACTAAATTGGGAAAATAAGTTTGAAAAAGCAAAAAAACTCATGAAATCTTGGGAAAAAAGACATCTTACGATCATCGGTAAAATTCTTATTATCAAATCACTTATCATCCCACAATTTACATACTTAGCAAGTATGACAGTCATAAATAAAATGTATAGCGACAATCTAGAAAAAGAAATTTTTAATTTCATCTGGAACGGCAAACAAGATAAATTAAAAAGGTCAACTCTCATAGCAGATTACAATACGGGAGGACTTAATATGATAGATATCGACAGCTACCTCAACACACTTAAAATTAAATGGGTATCAAGACTAATGGAGTCAAAACATGAAAATTGGTCAATTATTCCGAGATTCTTTTTTGATAAATACGGGAAAAACTTCCTTATCTTCAAAATGAATTTAGAACTTAAAAATTTAAAACCACTTAAAATAACAACTGAATTACCAGAATTTTATCTGGATATTGTAAAATGTTGGATACGGAAAGGTGGAGGTCAAACTAAATCACCCACTAACTTTAGAGAAATACGCAAAGAAATTATATGGGGTAATAAAAACATAAAAATAAAAAATAAACCATTATTGATGCTCAATTGGATCGGAAGCAATATAATCTATATAAATGAAATTATTGACGAAAACGGTCAAATCAACGAAAAGACAATACTGCGTAAGTTAGAAATAAAACACAACTGGATAGCCGAACTATCAATATTAAAAAAAGCTATTCCAAAATGTTGGATAGATATCCTGAAAACAAATAAATCTGTTAAAACCCGCGTTAATATCAACGAAAAAATAATCAGAATGAGTGAAACAGAAATAAATTTAGCAGATTTAGATAACAAAACCGTATATCAATATTTTTTAAAAAACAAAATAACTCCAAACATTGGATTAATAAAATGGCAAAAATTATTAGGCGTAAAACCATTACAAATTAAACACTCCTTATCATTTACAAACAAAGAAATATACACAAACAAACTTAAAGTATATAAATGGAAATTATTTAGCTATATATTGCCGAACACAGAAAATATATAATACGTCAGAGTGTACTTTATGCAAATGCACAGACAATTATCAACATTTTTTTATCGACTGTAAATTTTTAAAAGATTTGTGGAATAAAATAACAGAAAAAATGAATATCATAAACTTCTGTAAGAAAATAAACTTAATAGATATAGTCTTTGGATATAAAATAGGAGACCGACATTATAATGACATAAATCTTATTATAACGTTGATAGGTTTCTCAATTTACAAATCATTTTACACGTCGGAGCAAAGAACAAAATCCGCCGACATATACAATATCTTTAAAAAAGAATTTGAATTATATTTTGAAGTTAACAGATGTGTAAAAAAAAGTAAAAGTAATTTAATTCGCAAGTTTCAAAAAAATCTTTAAACTGTTAGATTATAAAATATAAAAATCGACACCTCAGCGGCCGTAAAGAAAAACCCTTAAATTACACCTATTCTAAAACTTAAATCAAAACACAATAAGGTACAGATTATGTACAAAGATAATAAATTCATATTTCTATAATAATAAACATAAAATATCCCACCTTTTGATAATAATCCAAAAGCGAAAAGATTAACACGTGAAGTATATTATCCCTCAATCACGTCAAGTTACGATTATCTGATCACATTAAGACATCTGCACGATTTTTCTAAACGAGCAATATGTGTCAGGTAGACTGTATTTAATAATAAGGATGTTAAAGTAAGGGTCAAATACGGTACAAAATTACGTAATTATAAATGTGAATGATTTGCAATTATATATGCTTATATTGTATTTTTTTTTCTATTTGTAATTGACTAACAATCAATCAGATTATATTATTAATTAAAAAATGTATGTTTCAAACACAAATTAAACTAACAAATATTAACAAAATTTATTATATACTACTAACGGTTAACGAGGCCGGGATAAGGTACCGGTATTTGATGTATCAACTAACAAATGTGAAAAACTATTAATAAAACATGAGAACTTTAAAAAAAAAAAAAAAAAAAAAAATTAATTCTACATGAACTATTATAAAGCCTAAGGAAGTACAAAATAGAAAGATCTCTCCTCACATGTGAACTATGTTTTTAATTAACTCCCATTTACAATCAAATTTCTCTCTTGCTCTAGGGGATCTGTAAAAGGAGGTAGATATTTTTTTCTATTTGGTAGGAATTTTTAATCATAGATATGACACCCGTAAGAGTCGGTAATGAAGTATTAAAGCGACATGTATAAATGTAATATTTAACCAAATCAAATCAAAATATATTTTATTGTCAATTAAAGACGCCCATTACAGGCAGAATAATCACAAGTTAAATTTGGTACAATGATAACAAAATGATTACAATTATTTGAATACAATTAAATCAATGATTACAACGAAAAGACAAGAAAGACACACTAATGTGTATTCATGAAATGTATCATGTGACCAGAATAGTGAATAAGTTTAGGGAAATATCCCAAGACTCTGACCCAAGAATAATGTTTTCCACATTAAGAATTTAATTTAAATTATTTTCAACTTGAAAAAGTGCTGCTATTTCTAACCACAAATTTATAACTAGGGTACATTCCCAAAAAAGGTGACTTATAGTTTCTTTAGTTTCATTACAGAAACTACATAAACCCATATTTCTGCAATAATGCATTTTTAGCGAGAGTTCTATGTAAAATCTTAAACTGGAACATACTAAATTTGTTGTTTTTAGTGCAACAAAAGGGTAAACTATAAATGAAATCCCAATTTTCTATATGAGTGCCTAGTTCCTTACACATTTTGTCTTCTGGTTTTGTAGGACGTTCTGTATACATTGACAAGATTTTTTTATAAAAGAACTGACATGACTTTCTATTGCTTTTTATAAATTCAAATTTATCGTTAGATATGTGCGTAATTTTCTCTGAAGTAGTGATTAAATTTTTCCAGTCTTTTGGAATCATATGCAGCAAAGATTGGTATTCCAAGAAATTAATATTAAGATTATATTTTTCGCACAATTCCTTTAACACATGTTTAAAGTAAAAAAAATACTGTTTTCATCAAGTAAATCACCTATAAAGAAAACTCCTGGTTCAACCCACATATGGTAAAAGACAGTTTTATTTTCAAACTCTTGTTTAGCCATATGGTCAGAGTACACAGTTATTTCGTAGTGCATTTCTTTTAGACAATAAATGAAAATTCAAAAAATCCCACCTGCGCTTTCTCAATAATATTTTTACAGTGTGTTGTACTACTATTGGTACAAATTATATCAAAATTATAGAAAACTCCTTCAGCTCTAACTCAAAATATGGACAATTGTATGTTGAGGGGGTCTTGAAATCTTTTGACAGCTTCCGAAGTGCTAATTTTTGACCTTTTTCAGCTGGACCTAATCACTACTTTACATTAATATTTATTACCCCAATTTTTTTACAGTGTCATTTCACCCCCCAACTTGCAATATGAGGCATAAAACATGGAGAAATAAATTTGGAAGGGGTATAACAAACATTGACAAGTAACACACTGTCCACACTAAGGACTATATTCGTGGACAACGAAAATCAAAGGACGATAACTGTGTACTCGGACCATATGGATTGTTTCATGATCCCTTCAGCAGTATCAATAGTGACAGTGTTTAGGATATTCCAGTTTAGTAAAATATCTTTACAGAAATTATTAAAATTTGAAGAAATCTTTTGTATACCATCAGGGGTCATCAACCATATTTTGTCTGCTCCTAATCTGTTGTATTGATCTATTAACAATGTTTTCCATGGGGATATATTCAAGGGGTCTAAAAGTTTATTTATCCATGTCATCTTTAATGAATAACAAAAGGATCTTATATCTGGCATTTTTAACCTCCAAATTTCAAAGACCCTATCATAACTTTTCTTTTTATCTTGTTTGGTTTTCTTGACCACAAGAAACTAAAAAAAATATTTTGGATTTCTTTTATTTTATCATCCGGCGGGATTGGTAAAACTGTCAATGATTGAATTAGAATAGGTAGAGCAAGTGATTCAATGACAGTGATCTTTCCCATATATGTTAAATCTCT
Source organism: Mytilus edulis (assembly GCF_963676685.1). NCBI lineage: Eukaryota > Metazoa > Mollusca > Bivalvia > Mytilida > Mytilidae > Mytilus > Mytilus edulis. Next base: position 1,864,367 of record NC_092348.1, read on the forward strand.
ATAAACCCAGGAATTTAGCAGGCTCTGTATTTTTTTGTATTTTTTCTTCAAAATTTACAAGCGTTTTAATTTTCACTGAACATGTCAAATTTTATTCCTAAAAGTTTAAATTTTCCTGAATGCTTCCAGTTTAAATTTCTTGTAGTTGTTAGTTTATTCCCTGAGTGAATCTTTGACCCAATCCATATGGCTTCAGTTTTATCAAAATTAGCCATAAGTCCCTCACTCATAAGTTCTAAAGATAATATAAAGAGATATGGAGATAGAGGATCACCTTGTCTAACACCCCGCCCAATATTAAAAAATTGAGAGCAATGTCCATTATTTATAATACAGCTCTGAAATTCTGATTATAAGGTCTTGACCCATCTACAAAAAATAGGACCAAATCCTATAAAAGACAAAGCCCAGTCTATAAATGACCACTCAAGAGTATCAAAAGCTTTCTCAAAGTCTAATAAAAGTAAAAGACCTGGTAGATTATCATCTTCTGTCTTTTCCATAAGGTCAAACATAAGCCTGGTACATTCTCCAATATACCTACCCTTTATGAAACCTTGCTGTGTTTCACAATTATATCCCCAAGAAAAGGTTTCATTCTATTTGCTAATGCAGCTGATGCAATTTTTGTATCAACATTTAATAAAGTGATAGGTCTCCAGTATTTAATTGAAATTTTGATTTACCCTCTTTTGGAATGCATGTTATTACTCCTTGTTTCTGACTAATCGAAAAAGAACCAGTTTCTAAGCTATAATTGAAAGATTTATTAATAAACTCATGGAGGTCTATCCAAAAAATTTTATAAAATTCTGTTGTTAATCCATCCATTCCTGGAGATTTACCATTTTTCATATTTTTCAATGTTTTTAAGCATTCATTAGTATTCAAATTACCCTCTGCCTGTAACCTCTGTTCATCAGAAAGTTTGCGGATAAAAGGATTATTTTCATCAAAAAATAGATTTTTATGTTCTTGATGAAGAATAAGATTTGTAGAGGAGAACAGTTTTTCATAAAATGATTTTTGTTCTTCTAAAATTTCACTTTGATTGAAAATTTCCTCCCCATTATTCTTAATAAATTTTGGAATTATCTTTCATTATAATTTCTTTTTTCACCTTCTGCTACCCATCTTGCCTTTGCTCTTGCCATAATACCTGTTATTATTCTCTCTGTGTGTTGAACAACTTTTTTAGAAAAAGGACGAGACGTTCTTTGACATACCCCTGGGTCATCAACTTTCTACTCAGACACATATGACGTTTTACAAAGTCTGAGTAGGTCTTGCACGCTCTTTAAAATCGAATAAGTTAAAATATATATCCCATATGCAGGTGAAGTTGGTATATTGCTACTAAGATGGGGGAAATTTATAATTTCAAAATTAAAATCTTTTGTCATAGATTCTGGTACTGAGATGACTGTGTAAGTCAAATTCGAGATGTAAGTCTAAGAATGAGGCGGAGGAAGCCGTGTCTGCTGTTTCTTTAATTTCTAGTTCTGGAGGATATATTAATGGAACCCAATTAGAAAAGTTCGGATTGTTGATGGAAAGAATATCATCAATGTATCTTTGATCCTCTTGTTTTTGACAAGTGTCTGAAGGAACTCCAATTCATATGAAAATAAGAAGAGGTCGACAAGAAGAGGCACACAGTTTGTTCATAAAAGGAATGCCGAAAGTTTGTTGGAAAAGTCTGCATCCAAACTCAACAAATATGTTGTCGATAAGGAACTCTGACCACTTGGTCTTCTGTGTAGTATGTTTTACCTTTTTGTTTGTTATTATTAACGAAATATGCCTTATGATATCCCAAAGTTATAAATGTATAGCGTATGCTACCATATATATGTATAAGATATTTGTATAAATATTTTGAATCTCAACACTATGTTGACACAAGCTGTGGTTACAAAAAACAAAACCCGAAATTTGGGTAAGCGACAAAATTAAACAAAGTGTAGAAAATTACACAGACTGACACATATACAAATCCGAAACAAATCAAATTTGAACAGGCCCAACAAATAGACACAAGAGCAAGCTAGAGTTAAATTAAGAAGGAAACGAGTTGGAAAAAAATGATTAAAAAAAAAATACGGTCATCATTGCCATTTCTATTTGCATAAAGAATTATAACCCTTGCTCAAACACTAAAAACAAAAACTAAAACTAAAACACATTGGTAAAGACTATTCGTGGAACAAACACATCAACGTACACTCCAAAAATTCTATTTTGAAATATAAATCCTTAATTGACAATAAAAAGTAATAAATAGGTGTTATGCAAAGTAATAAAAAAAAGTTTGATTTCTTCTCAAAAATAACTTTGCTGTAATGACAAATCACTCGACCTACAACAGTTGCCCGAGTATCCCTTTGAAATAGTCACTGAATTACCACGGTGATCATCCAATGAAATCATATTTAGAAGTATTTACTTGTAGTTAGTTTTACAACTCATTGTATTCTCCCTTCTTTCAATACAGGATATTTATGTTCAAAATTATTTAACACAATTACAAAAAAAAACTATCTAAACACGTATCATACAAAAATCTTCCATCTACATTTATTCAACATCAAAATACTTCATCGATTTCGAAAAGAACACGATCACTACAAACGAGATGTAAATATCACACACCGTTGATGTTTAACTGGGAGGGTGTGTTCTATTTTTTTGTTTCTTATATTGTTCGTCGTTGATACGCAAAGGTTTGTATTGAAATGCTATACTGATACACAAATCAGAATGTTCAAAGAAAAAACCCACCAAATCAATGTCGACACCTGAAAATAGTAATAAACGTTGTAGCCCTAATATAGGAATATGAAATAAAAAAAAGTTTTTTTCAATGTGTATAATATTTCAAGAGTATTATGTAAACAAATTTCTTCTATACTGAAAAAAGCAAATGCGATTATTGTTTACATAATTTGAAATGAAGTCTAATAAGAAAATTGTAAAATATGATAATGCGTCAGGAGCAGACCTGCGCACAGTTATGATAAGGAACAGATATGTCTTTTGGTCTGGTTTAGGGCATACCTGTCCCTAGGACTGGTCAAAAGCAGACTTGTCCGTTTAGTTTGTGGGAGCAGATGTGTAAATTAGTCTGCAGCAGTTCTTATTAAGTATAGCGAACATTATCGTAGATGGAGATTTATTTAGTATTCTTGCATCACCCTCCGTAATGCTTTATGAACAAACAATTTAAATAAATCATGCTATTTAAATCCTGCTGACATCGGAACACCTGCAACATTGTACTAAACAACATAATTAGAGATTGATTATTCATACAGCAGTACTGAAGACATGTATTATATAATTAATTTATAAACGACAAACTTAAATGCTCTTCAACTTTGTACTTATTTGGCTTTATAAGTATTTTGAAATGAGCGTCACTGATGAGTCTTGTGAACACGAAACGCGCGTCTGGCGTACTAAATTATAATACTTGTACCTTTGATAACTAATTAAACAGGTAAAAGTTGAATGATCTACATAATGTTTTTCTTTTCCTCGGTAAACGTACAATAGAGGCGGAATATTACAACGAGACATATAAAAAAGGCACTGCAAGACAACCCTAATACACAAAACACTGTCCTAAGTCAGGAGGCTGTAATTCAGTGGTTGTCGTTTGTTTATATATTACATATTTGATTTTCGTTCATTATTTTATACAAATAAGGCCGTGTGTTTTCTCATTTGTTTTACATTGTCATTTCGGGCCCTTGTAGAGCTGACTATGCGTTATGGGCTTTGGTTTGTTGAAGGCCGTACGGTTATCTATAATTGTCAATTTCGGTGTCATTTTGGTCTCTTGTGGAGAGTGATCTCATTGGCAATCATATCACATCTTTTGTATATACAACATAGAAAACTGAAGATCATTTTTTTTTGTCAATACAGTAAAGCAACATATTTGTAATGATGACGAATACATATGTTGCAAATTAGTACAGCAATTTTAATGTATTATTTATGATAACATTGTGTCCAAAACGAAAGCAGAATACACCAAGTTATTATTCAAAATTCACAAGTTCATAACAAAAAACCGGATAAGAGTATGACCAAAACTAAAAACAACAAATAAACAAAGCATAAATTACAGAAAAGAACCCGAAGTAAACAAAACTGGGGAAACACGAACTACAACAAAAAATCGCTGTGAAATCGAGGTCATCGAAGAAGGTAATCGCTACTGCCCCACATATTTCGAGGTGTATTTTTCAGAAAGGCAACACATACTCCTCGGTGAATCTTGTGCTTAAAAAGAGTAATCAGTTATTGCCTCACTTGCTTCTCTGTGACGCATGTGCTTAAAACTAGTACGCAGTTACATGTACTGCTCCCTATAGTCCGCAGTTATTTTTGTACGGTTTTGAAAGGTATTAAGTTGATGATTTACAAGTTGGATTAACAGTTAATGCTCCACTAGATTTGTGATAAACTCAGGTTCGTTAGAAGGGTAGGTAATAAAGGCTGCATATGCTTTGCTTAGAACTGAAGCGCGTGTATAGGGTTAACAGTTTATGCTCAACATGATCTTGTGGTGTACTCAGGTGCTTCATAAGGGTCACCATTTACTGCTTTATATTGTCTTCGAAGAGGGAGAGGTCAAAGATACCAGGACAGTAACCTACAATGTATATCTCTATAGTTTATGAAATAAGTACGTCTGAGTCAGTGACAACTCTACAACAGATGTATCCATCGGACCGCCATCAATGATAGTGATACATGGCTGTGTACATAATGTATATCCAACTCGTCTAAACATCAACCCAACAATGTTAGATCTTTAAATTTGCTTTCGCAAATTTTTGTTTCTTCCCTCGCCGGGATTCGAACCCATGCTACTGTGATATCGTGACACTAAATCGCCTGCACTGCAGCCGTCCCGCTAGACCACACGACCACCTGGGCTCTACAATAATAGAGCTTTTGCTGGCCATGTGTTACCTTTCCTCGTCAGTTTTAATTTAGCGGCGTACTACAGTACATGATATATAAGGAATGAAGATGTGATTGTTACAGATCAGCTAAATTATCTATAGTAAAGGATCCTACAAATTAATGTAAGATACAGTCACAGAAAATAATCATATTTATAAGTACGTCTGAGTCAGTGACAACTCTACAACATATGTATCCATCGGACCGCCATCAATGATGGTGATACATGGCTGTGTACATAACGTATATACAACTCGTCTAAACATCAACCCAACAATGTTAGATCTGTAAATTTGCTCTCGCCGAGATTCGAACCCATGCTACTGTGATATCGTGACACCAAATCGCCTGCACTGCAGGCGTCCCGCTAGACCACACGACCACCTGGGCGCTACAATAATAGAGTTTTCGCTGGTCATGTGTTACCTTTCCTCGTCAGTTATATACATCTCTCCCTTCACACCATTTTCAAGTCTTGGTCTTGAGAAAACGATGATAGTCCGTCGGAAGGGGACAATAAATGGCTGACCCGTGCTAATAGAGATCTCTTGCATGTTAAAGAAATCCTTGTAGATTTTGAAAAAGAGCAGGCTAATGCCGCTACAAGGCAGCACTCGTACCCGCAAAGTAGAAAGGGATTAACATAAGTTGTAAAACGTGTAAAACGTGTTTCCCAATCCACTATAAATAAACATGTTTAAACAAACTAAGTATATACATTAGTTACGATATGCTTATAAAAATTAAAATGCCAACCTGATCCTGTGCCTTATCAATAAATGACTTTATTTTATCAACTTACAATTAGAAAGTTCCTAATCAAATGGCATTATCAAAAGCTCAAACACATCAAACGAATGGTTAACAACTGTCCTGTTCCTGACATAGTACAGGCATTTTCTAATGTAGAAAATGGTTAATTAAACCTGCTTTGATAGCTAGCTAATCCTTTCACTTGTATGACAGTCGCATCAAATTCCATTATATATTTTAAATGGTTCTAATCTATACCACAAGCGTTTAACCCTAGTTTTCATAATAAGAAGAGCGTGATGCTTGTGCTTTGGTGTTGTATTGTGTCTCGTGACATTTTATTTACAACTTTTATTTTATTTCTACCGGTTAAAGTCAAACCTTTGTTCTGAAAAACACCTGTGTTTTAACATTTGATAATGATTATGGTAAGAAACAGTTTAATGCATCAGTGAATTCTGATTGGAAGAAATGTATGGGTTAGAGACTAGACATGGTCAATCTGCTTGTCTAACAATGTGAAACTCATTAGGTTTTTAGGAGATTAATATGTTGAATGATAAATAAAACAAAATTGCATTGAGTAAAGTGCACATTATATCTTAATAAAAGTAACAATCAGTATTTTTGTTCAAGATGGTTAACCGCTAAATAGAACAGTATAAATTGGGAATTTGACAAACGAGACGATTTTAATTTTGAAATTATAAATTTCCCCCACCTTAGTAGCAATATACCAACTTCACCTGCATATGGGATATATATTTCCCAACTTATTCGATATTCAAGAGCTTGCAGCTCCTACTCAGACTTTGTAAAACGTTATCAGTGTCTGAGTAGAAAGTTGATGAACCAGGGATATGTCAAAGAACGTCTCGTCCTTTTTCTAAAAGAGTTCATCGGAAGGTATCAAGACCTTGTTGATAAATGTTCCGTATCAACTTCTCAAATAATACACGATGGTCTTGATGTATAGATTATGCGTACTGATGTTGTTTATCATCTAAACAACATGTTTTATTGTTCTTTCATTTGTTTTTGTTATAGTATTAATATTACTTTTACTGTTGAATGGTTTTATGTGATATCAGTTTGACGTGGCTCGGTACTTATACATCTCGTCAATGTGTTTGTATTGGCTTTCATTTTTTTGTGGTTTGTTTTGTATATGCGACTTTTTGTATTTCTGTTCTTCTTATTACGTGACTGTAATTTAAAAGATCCCGTCAGTATTATATTGGTCTATTATATGTCATTATGATATATTTCTATTATGAATTACTATATACGTTGAACCACAAACGTCAAAATCATTCAATCGCGTAGTGGTATTAACTATTTTTGGATTCTCATAAATTCTACCTAGAACTTTTGGACTAGTTTTAATATCGGTCTATTTCTGTAATTTATTCTTACATACTTTTGATTTTTTAACCCTGTACGCTTACATTGCCTATGTAAATTTTAAAACTGTTTGTAGGCACATTGAACGGACAAATTTATGTGACGTATAAAATTTTCTGACGTCAGACACTCAAATCAATTAATATGTTCGTAGATAGAAGATGTTTTTGTGTTCGGTTAATTTGTCCCCTTTTAAAATTGTTATACGATGATGACTGATGTACCCATATTTTGACTATTTTATTAATTGTGACTGTTTACTTAACGCATCATGTAAATATAACGGAATTTGATGAGACTGTTATTAAAGTGAGAGGGTTAGCGTTATAGAACCAGGTTTAATCCACCATTTTCTACATTTGAAAATGCCTGTACCAAGTCAGGAATATGACAGTTCTTGTCCATTCGTTTTTGATGCGTTTTGTTATTTGATTTTGCCATGTGATTATGGACTTTCCTAATTGATTTTCCTCTGAGTTCAGTATTTTTGTGATTTTACTTTTTCCAGTTTCCTATGTGGAAACTTTCATTATCCAGTTTCTTATCTCGCTAAATGAACTGTTGAACTTGTGTAGGTGGACACTATAATTATTTCAGGCCAGGATTAGGGAAATATAAACAACGGATTGAAAATTTCAAATGCTTTGTGAAAGTAAGTTACTGTATGTTGGTAGTTGATTAAACATTATATCTATTTTCGGAAATCTTATTTCGGTGATATCTTTAAATGACCTCATTTATATGGTTCTCTTCCTGGATGATAAGCAAGTACAAAAGGAATTAGACCTCACGAACTCTTTATATACTTCTTCTGTTGAATAACTAGTTTCATTATTGGCTTAATATTTCGAAGGATTCTTTTTATTACTTAATATATTATAAGTAACTACAGGGAACAGTCTATCGAAAACAGAAGGTAAGTTTTGTATCATTATCATTCTTGAATCTAAAATTATGGAACGTCACAACTGTCTTATGTGAGACTCTGATGTTAATTTATGCTGTTCTAATATTACTTAATGATATGTTGTCATTACTTAATATGGTTTTGACATTACGTAATGATGTTTTAATATAACTCAATATGGAATATTCATTGCTTGATGATATTCCGATATAACACGATATGGTTTCGTATTGACTTGATATAGTTTTGTCATTACTCAATATGGGTTTGTCATTACTTTCAGTGGTTTCACCATTATTTAATATGGTTTTGTTATTAGTCAATGTGGTATTACATTACATGATGTGTATGTGACTTAACGTTATGTAGTTGTTTCATAACATGATGTGGGTTTGTTATTTCTAAATGATGATTTATCTATTCTTTATATGATTTTAAAATAACGTAATGATGTTTCAAAATTAGACTATGTTACACTATTTGATATGTTTGTTTCATTAATTGATGTGATCTTGTCATTCTTTGTTAGGGTCTTGTCATTCTTTGATGTGGTTATCCCATTACTTGATGAGGTAAAACCACGTGACCAATTCAGAAAAACCTGTCCTATTTTAAGATAGATTTTCATGTTCTATGTGGCATGAATGCGTGTGGACATCCATTAAATTAGTGTTAAATTAAAGTTTGGGTTACTGTTTGAGTTAAACTTTGCGTTAATTTTCGAATTCAAGTCATACTTAGAATTAAAGTTCTAGTTAGCATTGAGTTTCGAGTTGGACTTTGAGTTTGAGTCACATTTAAAGGCAGAGTTATAGTTACAACTTGAGTCACCTCATAATAAAGAGTTTGAGTAAGATTGAGTAAGACTCAAATGTGAGTCTCATTTAGATTAGATTAAGATATCGAGTTGAAATTGAAGAAATTTTATGTGTCTTTTGAGTTCGTTATTAAATGTTCTATCGCGGAACAAGGGCTTTTGCTCGGGCCTCCGAAAAGAGGGCTTTGGGATATGCGTACTAAATAGACAATGTTGCAGTATGCAAAACGCAACATAGGATTTGAAATAAAGTAAGAGGTGGTGTGATGGCAAATGAAACAACTATCCACCAGAGTTAAATGCAGTGGATGTAAGAATTCATATATAGGCAATCGTACAGCCTTCAACACTCCGTGTAGTCAGCTACAAAAGGCCACCATGCACTATGTGAAAAAAAAAATCAAACGAAAAAACTAACGGTATATTTTACCAAAAACAACCAAATATGTCATAAAGGTATATATCCAACGACAGCAATTGAATTTCATGCTCCTGACTTGGGGCAGGTACACAAACAAAGTGCCTGTTTCGGAGTTCAACATGTATGTGAACGAACATCGGACTGTAACAGTATTGTAACAGCACAACACGAGAAAAAAATGTAAACTAGATAAAGTGATGCCCCCGCACTCCACTCATTTAAATTAGATTAATTAAGATATCGAGTTGAAATTGAAGAAATTTTATGTGTCTTTTGAGTTCGTTATTAAATGTTCTATCGCGGAACAAGGGCTTTTGCTCGGGCCTCCGAAAAGAGGGCTTTGGGATATGCGTACTAAATAAACAATGTTGCAGTATGGAAAACGCAACATAGGATTTGAAATAAAGTTAGAGGTGGTGTGATGGCAAATGAAACAACTATCCACCAGAGTTAAATGCAGTGGATGTAAGAATTCATATATAGGCAATCGTACAGCCTTCAACACTCCGTGTAGTCAGCTACAAAAGGCCACCATGCACTATGTGAAAAAAAAATCAAACGAAAAAACTAACGGTATATTTTACCAAAAAACAACCAAATATGTCATAAAGGTATATATCCAACGACAGCAATTGAACTTCATGCTCCTGACTTGGGGCAGGTACACAAACAAAGTGCCTGTTTCGGAGTTCAACATGTATGTGAACGAACATCGGACTGTAACAGTATTGTAACAGCACAACACGAGAAAAAAATGTAAACTAGATAAAGTGATGCCCCCGCACTCCACTCATTTAAATCCCAAAAGGACAAAGTTCAATTTTTATCCAAAAAAAGAAAAAAAAAGAAAAAAAATCCTGACCACATGCACACCTTCAATACATATACAAACAGCTAGCAGAGTGATAAATTCCTAGCTTTCAAACTGTAGGAGCAGTTATCTGGAAACGCCTTACTTATGAAAGAATTTTTTTTTAAAAATGACGAAGTTCAACTTTCTCCTAAAAGGGCACATATTAATAACAATTTAACCCTGACCACATACAGCACACCTTCAATATATGTACAAACAGAAAATAAAGAGAAAAATTCCTAGGATTCAAACTGGAAATATGCGGAAGAACTATATACCCATAATGGGACGGAAATACGGACGGACGGACAGAGGTTAAACACTATGCCCCTTACTTTCAGTTGCGGTGTCTTGAACACAGTTTCAATTGGCTGACTCCATAGATTTGCATTACTAGATATATTAAATTCATCTGGGCGATACTGGCTTACCCATACAGGTATGGAGGTTCTGTTCAACGTGTGGCACCCGTCGTGTTATTCGCGAAATTACAAACCGAGTGATATGGTTCACATTCGAGCAAAAGGATGAAGGTATTATGGTTAAGACAACTGGAACATGTCCGTCGTCCCACATGTGAAACAGATATTCCAAAGCGTTAATTTTTCAATAAGGGCGGGGTAGATCAGTGAATTCAATTGATTAAAAGTAAAAGATAAATATGTATGTTCAAATGATCACTAACGCTAAAATAAATTCGGAAAATTATTATTTTATAGTATTGATGCTTTGTCGCTTAGTCCAGACCGCTCCCCCAATTTCCCTGTAACTGCAGTGTTTGTTTATTTGAAGTGTCTCAATTGTTCACAAAAAAGTATTAGTCTTTTGATTGTGTCGAGCCTGCGACATCAATGTATCGGCAGTGAGACACAACAACGTCGTCGAAAGTGGCGTCATTTCGGGACCTTTTATAGCTAACTGTCGGGTATGGGTTTTGCTCATTGTTGAAAACCATGAAGTTTTGTTTTAGTTAAATTAAACAGAATTAAATTGTTTTGACATGATAAATTTATTACCTTTATGATGTGTTTTAAAACTTGTATAGGAGTTTTTCCTCAATATCAAGAAAAAGCATCTACAGAAAAACATTATGTTTATATTTTTTTTACCGATTAATGTACAGCTAATCAACATTTCCTTTTCATACTGAAAGCAGCAATGTCAGGCGAGACACAGCATTCCGTGGACTATTTAAAAAATATTATAATTCTGCTTCTCTTTGAGGATCAAATTACAGGCCATGTGGTATGGGGATATCCCAATTTTGTCCGGAATATTGTAAATTTTTTAGGATTTAATTTTTAATAATTGTCTGCCGTTCCTCTTTTTCTACCAAATAAATCTGAACTACTTTCATCTGAACTTTAACTTTGGCGATACCCATTTAAAGCACATTTAACAAACGGCATATTGAAATCTGTTATAAAATAGTTTTTTTTCACATAGTGCATGGTTGCCTTTTGTAACTATATGGAGAGTACGGCTGCCTGTATTTGATTTCTTACACCCACATCATTTAAACTTCTATGTTGCGTTGTGTATACTGCAACATTTTTTTAAGAACGCATATATCCCGGAGCCCTCTTTACAGAAGCACGAGCAAAAGCCCTTGTTCCGCGACAGAAAATTTAATAACGAACTCAAAAAGACATATAAAATAGCGCGAAATTCAACTCGAAATCTTAATTAATCTAAATGAGACTTAATTTCGAATCTTACTCAAACTCTACCTCAAGAAGTGACACAAATTCAAAGTTTCTGCCTTTAAATGTGACTCAAACGCGAAGTCCAACCACAAACTCAATGCTCACTAGAACTTTAATTCTGAGCATGAATTTGATTCGAAAAGTAATTCAAAGCTTAACTCAAACAGTAACCCGAACTTTAATTTCAACACTCATAGTTAGATTTTTCAAGACACATACAGTACAACATGAAAATCTATATAAAAATAGAACAGGTTTTTCCGAATTGGTCACGTGGTTTTACCTCATCAAGTAATGGGATAACCACATCAAAGAATGACAGGACAACATTAAAGAATGACAAGTAATGACTATTTCATATTTAGTTATATAAAAACATCATTACGTAAGGTCAAAACCATATTAAGTAAAGACAAAACAACATAAAGTAATATCAGAGTTCCACATAAAACAGCTGTTGCGTTCTATATAAAATGTTTAAAAATGATTGTACGATAACCTAAGAATTGCTTTCAAATAATTATGTACAACTCAAGTAAAAGTTTTTTTTTTAAATAGAAACATGTACAAATAAACATATTAAACTTTGATTAATATCCGACTATTTGCGGGCTTGTCATTTGCGTTTGAATTCCTTATAATCATCAAGTTCTAGATTACACCGAACTGAAAGAAGAAGTGATAACATTCAATTAATTCAATTGTAGTTACCACGATTTCGTAATCACTAAGGTGATTCTGCCAACACCGAATTAAACTTATCGCATAATCGGTCGTTTATGTTCACACTATACAGAAACTATATAGTTGTAGATGCATGATTGTTTTATTAGTTGTAAGTGGCTTTGAAATAGCTGCCAGTTAACTGCAAGTACTCTCAGATATGTACCTAGTGTTGTTTTGTTTTGTCCATCTGGTGAGTTAACCTTTTATCAACTGATTTGTATATATTTCATGTTGTTATCGTTGAGTGCTATATTTAACATTGCCATACAATCGCGAGGTTCGGCTAGCCGCTTAACCAGGTTCAACCATACATTTTTGTTCTTTAATTGTCCTGTATCAAGTCAGGAAAATGACAGTTGTTATCTTATAGTTCGTGTCTGTGTGTTTTGCATTGTCGGTTTTGTTATTTTTACTGCACTTTAGTGTTTCTGTTGCTTCGTTGTTTTCCCTTTATTGTTGATGTGTTAACCTGATTTTAAATGTGTAACATGGATTTGTTTTCTCTCAATCGATTTGTGACTTTCGAACAGCTGCATACTACTGTAGTGTGTATTTAACAACTCATAAGCAATACAGAGTAGGTGACCGATGTTAATCCAGATCTGCATCTAATATTACAAACATTCTTTTTTTTTGGATTGTTTTATAGACTGTGTTGTTTGTTTTTCGTTTTCGATTGGTTTTGTTTCAGCCCTTCTTTGACTGAAAGTGTTTGATTACCTATAAAATAAAGAGCTGAAAAATTTAAAATGCCGTCTTCCTTTTATAAAAAAAAGTAAAAACACAAAAATACCGAACTCCGAGGAAAATTAAAAAAGGAAAATCCAAAATCAAAAGGCAAAATCAAAAGTCCAAACACATCAAACGAATGGATAACAACTGTCATATTCTTGGTACAGGCATTTTCTAATGTAGAAAATGGTGGATTGAACCTGGTTTTATAGCTAGCTAAACCTCTCACTTGTATGACAGTCGCATGAAATTCCATTGCATTGTCAACGATGTATGAACAAAACAAACATACTCAAAGAGTAAAAATGTCAAAAATAGGGGTACAGCAGTCAATATTGTTTTATCATCTTAATATCACAATAAAAACAACAAATGTAACGAAGAATCACAAAAAGGCATACATCAAATTTAACATACTCATTTTGCTTTTCTTGTACCAATTAATTTATGTATATAAAAAGTCTACCCGTAAAGGAAAGAAGGTTTTTATTGCTGGTGTAAAAATGCGCGTTTGAAATTCGCAAAGGTAGACATACAAATAATTTTGTCGTTCAAAGTATGAAGGTATACATACATGCATAGTCACATAAAGTTGATATAACAAACAACAGACTCAACAGTAAATGTAATAATAATAAATAAATAAGGTGTGGTTCAAAGTATGACGGGATACATACGTACAATATCACGTCAAATGTATAAAATAAAAAAAACAGACTCAACAGAAATTTAAAGTATTTTATTGAATGAAATAATTTAGTCATTTATAGTATGTCAAAAACCATAAGTAAGAGTAATTTAAGTAAATGAAATAATTTTGTCGTTCAAAGCATGATGTTTTTATATAACCACAGAGTCAATTCAAAAGAATGTCTCAAAATTTTACAAGTAATATTAATAAAGACTAATAAAATAATACTATAACGCGTTATTAAGATAACCAACGTCAGTACGCAAAATCTATACTTCAAGACCATCTTGTATTATTTGTGAAGTTGATACGGAATATTTATCAACAAGTTCTGGGTATCTTCCAATGAACTTTTTTAGAAAAAGGACGAGACGTTCTTTGGCATACTCCTGGTTCATCAACTTTATACCACCACAGAAATAATTTTGTATGGTTGTTACTTACTGAATTGACATAAGTTATGTGCCTTATTATATAACTATTACAGATGTATGTGTCTACATTGATGGTGAACAGCACTCTAATAGTTCTCACTGTTACGATGCTTGTGATTATACATGTGAATTTGAAGATACCTATGCCAACATCTTTAAAAGAAAATGAAAACGACACGTTTAATACTTTCAATGAGTCCGACGCATTTTTTTGGAATTACCTGTATAACTGTTCAGCAAGGTAAATTATAATGTGATTAAACAGGTAATGTTAAACTACTATAACCAACTGCTATAACTGTACAACAAGAAAAAAAGGTAAAATGATAGTATACGATGAAACGTGTGAATCTTAAAGTCACCAAACCTATCTCCATAACTGTACAACTGAATCCATCATGAGAATAACTGTGCAACAATTTAAATTTAAAGTCCTTCGTGTCAACTTCTATCTTTAACTGTGTTATAAGGTAAACTTTCATTTGATTTTACCTATGACTTTAAAATCCTCACATTAAAAGAGGGACGAAAGATACCAAAGGGACAGTCAAACTCATAAATCTAAAACAAACTGACAACGCCATGGCTAAAAATGAAAAAGAGAAACAGAAAAACAATAGTACACGTAACACAACATAGAAAACTAAAGAATAAACAACACGAACCCCATCAAAAACTAGGGGTGATCTCAGATGCTCCGGAAGGGCAAGCAGATCCTGCTCCACATGCGGCACCCGTCGTGTTGCTTATGTGATTAAAGTTCACAACGGTACCAGAAGGTACAATCAAATGTGCTGATACCTATTAATGCAAATAGTTATCAAAGGTACCAGAAGGTAAAATCAAATGTGGTAATACCTGTTAATACAAAGATATTTATAATATTTGTTCTACTTTAAAGCATGTAAAATGTCATGATATTTTACCTGTGACTTTTCCGATCACTACACCAACTTTATAACTGTTACAAGGTAAATTCGTGAGCAGCAATTATTCATATATATGATGTTCAAGCTTAAATCACATATTATCCAATTATTGAGTTTTTATGTCAGACTGTTGTATGTATGCGACTTTCATGCCTTGTAAACTTTATTCTTTTATAATTGTTTTATCAAAAACATAACAAATGGAAACATATATATTTAGTCCCACATTGAGGTATGTATTTGATAGCTTTCAAAGTTCCTAGGTTGTTGTAAGTTAATACAGAGAACACATGATACATTCAATCACCTTACTAGAAAGGTACCCTAGTATTAAACGTTCGACTTCATCTATATTGAGTCGTTGTGTTTGAACAATAACTTTATGACATCTTTATGAAGACCATGTTATGTTTATATATTGACAGATATAAAGTTCGATATCATTTATATTAAGTCGTTGACCTTGAACTTGTTGAACAATAACTTTCTGACATCTTCCGGAAGACCATGTTATGTTTTTATATTGACAGATGTAAAGCTTACTCTCTTAATAACTTTCTGGCATCTTTATGAAGACCATGTTATGTTTGTATATAGACAGATGTAAAGCTTACTCTCTTAATAACTTTCTGACATCTTTATAAAGACCATGTTATGTTTGTATATAGACAGATGTAAAGCTTACTCTCTTAATAACTTTCTGACATCTTTATAAAGACCATGTTATGTTTTTATATTGACAGATGTAAAGCTTACTCTCTTAATAACTTTCTGGCATCTTTATGAAGACCATGTTATGTTTGTATATAGACAGATGTAAAGCTTACTCTCTTAATAACTTTCTGGCATCTTTATGAAGACCATGTTATGTTTGTATATAGACAGATGTAAAGCTTACTCTCTTAATAACTTTCTGACATCTTTATGAAGACCATGTTATGTTTGTATATAGACAGATGTAAAGCTTACTCTCTTAATAACTTTCTGACATCTTTATAAAGACCATGTTATGTTTTTATATTGACAGATGTAAAGCTTACTCTCTTAATAACTTTCTGGCATCTTTATGAAGACCATGTTATGTTTGTAAATAGACAGATGTAAAGCTTACTCTCTTAATTACTTTCTGACATCTTTATGAAGACCATGTTATGTTTGTATATAGACAGATGTAAAGCTTACTCTCTTAATAACTTTCTGACATCCTTATAAAGACCATGTTATGTTTGTATATAGACAGATGTAAAGCTTACTCTCTTAATAACTTTCTGACATCTTTATGAAGACCATGTTATGTTTGTATATAGACAGATGTAAAGCTTACTCTCTTAATAACTTTCTGACATCTTTATGAAGACCATGTTATGTTTGTATATAGACAGATGTAAAGCTTACTCTCTTAATAACTTTCTGACATCTTTATAAAGACCATGTTATGTTTGTATATAGACAGATGTTAAGCTCACTCTCTTAATAACTTTCTGACATCTTTATGATTGTGAAGACCATATTTTGTTTGTTTATTGACAGATGTAAAGCTTACTCCAGTTTGCCATCAATTTGTACATTGAAACCAGACCCAACAGATTCATGTTGTCAGATTCCAGACTGTGGCACCTATATTCCAATCACTGGAAACAAATTCACAGGAACCATTCCACCAAACAAGTTTAATTTGGTTCCAATAGGAACACATACTGTTTTCTACGGATCCCGTCATAACCATAATGCTTTTCAGGATACTAGTAGTAAAGGTTATGAACTGTTATGTTTTTTTAAATATTTCTTTATATATGTAGTGGTGATCAGAAAAAATATACACCATCAAGAGAAAATTTTAGTGAATCTGCGATAAATTACAAAACAAAAACACAGTAAATAAAGCTACATGATTTCTGTTTGCACATTCATTTACTTGCTATTGTAACGACTGAAATCACGGAGTTTGTGTTTCATGGATCTGATGATCATTTATATGGAGTAAACGACTTGTAAGAGTGAAACACAATATAAAATTCAAATCTTTGACTTTATTTAAATTTAGCTATTCATATCCTTATAAAAAGCGCTGCATTACAAATTCCGTAGATTTTACAAGGAACGCATAATCATATAGACATCTTCCTATATCTATTGTTGTAAGATTTCAGAGATGTATTCAAGAAGTCAATTGTTTGGGTGTCTGTCAACCTGGTACCTGCATACATACAAAGTCAGAAGTATAAAAGTGTCTTTTTTCAAATAGCGTGTGTTTATTATAATACCTTGCAATATGTTAACTTCGATATCAAGGAGAGCACATTTTCAGAATATCACAGCTTAGAGTATTTTAAATAAGACTTGTGATTTTTCTTATAGACAGCTGCTTATTCAAGAACAATGCTTACAAACAGGGAGCCTCTTGGAATGATGGGTGTGAAGATGTGTGTACCTGTTTGATCGGACCTAAAGGACTGTACAGATGTATATCTAAGTGAGATTGTATCTGTTTATGTTTGAACTACATAAATGACCAAAAGGGGGCCTGGTCGTATTAACTCCAAAACCTTCCTAAATTCCTGTGTTATATAGTTAAATTTGACTTGAAGTTACATGTTTCTTCCTATACTTTGTCTTGTAGTTTTTAGTTTTCTATTAGTTTTTTTTCAAAATTCCTTATGTACGGCATACAAAATATGTCACATTATTTTAGTGTTAATGTCAAGTGAACCTCAAATCGAACAATGTTAAAAAAAAAGTAAAATCACAAAAATAACGAACTTAGAGGAAAATCAATTTGGAAAGTCCATAATCATATAACAAAATCAAATAACAAAACGCATCAGACACGATAGACAAGAACTGTCATATTCCTGACTTGGTACAGGCATTATTAGTTTCACTTTGTGTCTCCGGTGTCATCATTACTATAGAAGAGGGACGAAAGATACCAAAGGGCCAGTCAAACTCATAAATCTAAAAAATCTGACAACGCCATGGCTAAAAATGAAAAAGACAAACAGAAAAACAATAGTACACATGACACAACATAGAAAACTAAAGAATAAACAACACGAACCCCACCTAAAACCAAGGGTGATCTCAGGTGCTCCGGAAGGGTAAGCAGATCCTGCTCCACATGTGGCACCCGTCGTGTGGCTTATGTGATTACAAATCCAGTAAATAGTATTATTCGGTAGGTCACATTCATGACAGGGAAGGGGTTTGTAGTTACGACATAAGGAACACATCCGATATCATTAGTTAACCACCTAACGTTGATCAATAAGGAATGATGAATCTCGAATGCTTGGAACGATAACTGTCATACATGTCGAAAGTTCAATTCATCATTTCTACATTTGAAAATGCCTTTACCAAGTCAGGAATATGACAGTTGTTGTCCATTCGTTTCAAAAGTGGTTAAATTTGTCTCAATGATTATGGTATGGACGTTCTTTCTTTAAATTTGCCTTTTATATTTTGTTATCCTTTTCGATAAAACTATTTTAGGTGTCCAGCCTATCCAGCATTACCATCATACTGTAAAAAGAAGATGGTACCAGGACAATGTTGTCCAGTTATAAGTTGTGATATACCAGGATTTGGTACCATGGACCCAGTTCCTCAGCTTGTGCCAACGTCATTACCAACTAAAATAGGCTCGCTACCAACACCAGCTCCAACAAGTCTTATACAAATTATTCAAATCAGTCCTAACCCCTCACAAAACACAAGTAGTGTAATCCCAGGAGGAGGATACCCAATCAAACCAAATCAAATCACTGGCATCAGTAGTAAGTTAATGTAGTATATCCGTATATAAATACAAAAATTAAGAAACCGAAGACGAATACTCTGACCATTTCTTAACCTATACTTTGTTTTCAAGAAAAAACGTGTACATCAACCAGATTTCTTATTCTATATTTTGATATTTTATGTACAGATTGCTTGTGACCATGGGCGGGCTTTTGCTTATTTTGTTCTATATTATTAAGGTCTTTCCTTTTTCAAAAGGGAAAGAACTTACTGTATTTCTTCTGTTTTATTATTATTATTATAATAATTATTATTCTTTTTCCACCAAACTTTGACGAAGTTAGCAGCCTTAACCGTAAGACGTGTCGCTTTCATGTTCACACTTTGTATCGGTGTCATGAATACCTATCCGGAACTCGCCCTGTGAGTCGAAATATTTTGTCGGTTCGCAGTAATCCCTAAGAAACCCAAAAACCTTGTTATCGTACCAACACTGTAACCGTAATAGGTAGTAAAAAAACGAAGGGTGAAATTTGTTCAGGACCAGACCCTGGTTCTTCATTACATTTGGATCGAAAAGATTCAACGACTCATTGGTAGGGCTATGCCTCTATTGAAATTAACCGGTGTCGGTTGGCCACCAAAACTCAGAAACCGTGAGTTGTAGACACCTAGGATCTTCACCATTCATTATCATTTCATGCGACCTCAAGGTCAAATGTGTATGTTGACCTTGATCTTTGACCTAACACCTTGTTAGCGAACTCTTGTTTTAGGTTTCTGAAAAGGCAAACTCAGCTTTTGCTATATGACCAAAGGTCCTAGACCCAAGGTGTCTTCAGCAATGACATTTGGGACTAATGACCTTGACAAAGGTCAAAAGGTCAAAGGTCAAGGTCATGTCCCATATAGCGAATTATGTGTTTTTGACCTTATTTAAAGGATTTTCAGTATGTTTTAAAGCTTTTTAAGTTTGACCTTGAACTTTTCAATACATTCTACGTCTATTTGAACATGTAGTTTACATTACAAAAGGAAAGACCTGTCAATTGTTCAAGAACAAAAGACATTTTACGTATTTACACATCTGTTTTAAACAGATAAATGACAACTTTAGGTAATGTACCTTAGTATTCTATTTATAAATCAGTGTGTTTGTAATGACAGACTATACAACAAGGGAACACTAGAGTTTACTTGTTAAGGTATTATATTTACAGGTCAGTTTATATATAAGAACAATATATACAACTAGCAAGAGTCCTGGGATATTGACTCTGACTTTTCATGAACCTCTGTAAATTTTTCATTGTTTTATTATATTAACAGATCAGTGTGTATATAAGAACAAGGTATACAACAAGGGAGAATCCTGGGATATTGACTGTGATTTTACTTGTACCTGCGTAGATGGATCCACTGGATATTATGAATGTAAACCACAGTAAGTGTTTCAATGACAGTTTCAAGGGATTGTTCAAACACTAAAGAAACTCTTAACATTTTGATCATTACAAAATCCTTTAAATGTATAGGGAAAATACTCTTTCATACCTTAATTTCAAATTTCAGAATCAAACTTATCAAAACTTGTTGGTCTTGACTGACAAAATTGTAAGGTCTGCAGTGTGTTATATTCCGATTGTTCGATTGTTTCTTCAAAACAGAAAAATATCGTTTTGAATCATTGTTACTTCATTGTTTAGCATATAAATATGCAAGGCAATGGTTTAGAGCAAGTTATTTTTTTTTAATTTTAGTTTCTTTGGTATAATTCGGAGTAAGGTATGTCGTCCATTATCCCTGAACTAGTATGCAAATAAAAGCAACAGTAGTATACTGCTGTTCAAAACTCGTAAATCTATGGACAAAAAAAACTAAATCGGGGTAACAAACTAAAACCGAGAGAAACGCATTATATAAGAGGAGAACAAAGACTTAACATTATCCTGTTTATATGCAACAAACCGTCATACATCAAATGAATATCAGAGGGCAGTGGTTATAATCTTGTGACTATATTTGTTTTTTACCGTGGTTTGACTACAAAGATTGGAAAAAAATTTATCAATGTTTTTCAACACATTTCTGTTTTATTTCATCAGGTGTCCAACATACAATAACTTACCAAGAGAGTGTTTCACAACAACTGTACCAGGCAAATGTTGTAAAACAGTTCAATGTACCACCAAAGTTGGATCAATAGTGAAGCCTAATGCTCAATTTCCAGTTGTTGGTTCATATACTGGTGGATTCTCAGGATTTAGACCTGGAGTATCCTATAAACCAGGAGTCAACACCACCAGTGTTGGAGTATCCTATAAACCAGGAGTCAACACCACCAGTGTTGGAGTATCCTATAAACCAGGAGTCAACACCGCCAGTGTTGATGGATGTAAGACTTTCTTTATACAGATCGTTGGAGATAAAGTCAGATTTAATTATAGTTTATTGAACTTGTTTCTTTTGTTGGTTTTTTCCAGCATTTAAGGTGGTACTTAGTAGCAATAACCAACTTCACCTGCATATGGGATTTTACAAGAGTTTGCAGCTCCTACTGAGACTTTGTAAAATGTCACCAGTGTCTGAGCAAAAAGGTGATGAACCAGGGGTATGTCAAATAACGTCTCGTCCTTTGTATGAAAAAGTTCATCGGAAGGTATCAATATCTTGTTGATAAAAATTCAGTTTCATCTTCACAAATAATACATGATGGTCTTAAGCTTGATATATAGATTCTGCGTCTTGACGTTGTTTTTCATCTTAACAACGTGTTATATTGTTCTTCGTTATATTCAGGGTTTCCCCTGGGTCAATTATTTTTTCGCCACCATTTTAGCCAAAACAATATATTTTTCGCCACTTTTATTTTTTCGCCAAGTAACATGAATATATTTTTCGTTTTAAAATTTACCTTTTTTTCTACCCCCTCTCCCTTAAATAAGATGATTTTGCCCAATTGTGTCTATGATTATTCTCTCAAACTTATTTTAGAGTCTACATTTTAATGAATAAACACTAATCATTTACTTTGAAACAACATATTTTTTTTAACTTTAAATATTCATTGTATTTTAAACAACTTTTGTAAATGAGGAGGCCACTATACTTTTAATAATAAAGAATATATAAGTCCTGGAATATAACAAAATAAATGGACATGTTTTGATCATATAATATCAGTATAGTTCGTTGGGAAAGTTTCTTTTGAAAGAAAAATACTGATGTGCCCTTTTGAACTAAGAAGTTGTTTTTACAACAAAACAAAAGCTTTTATCGCACGAAATTGATCCCTCATTTCATTTGTATCATAACATTGAAGGGTTACTCTCATTCAAGGGGTTGTTCCCAACCTTTTGGATAGATTTCTTCATAACGACAGTTTTCTTTTCTTGACCATCGTAAATGAAAAAGTTGAGACGAAAAACTATGCTTGAATCACGTGTGTCACTCAAACGACTTTAAAGTAGTCTCCCAAATCGATTACCTATATTAAAGTCAAAGGATAATAAGTTTTCAATCGGAGATTTTTCTTGCTTTTGAACATTTTTCGTTAAAACAACAGCTTTATTTTCTAAACTATCTCTAAAAAGAGAGGAGACGTCAAAAGTTTGCTTCAAACACGTGCGTCGCAAAGTGGTAAATAAATTCTGTAGTGTGACATTTAGTGGAAGCCATTTAACCATATCATTTTGTCAAACAATTCAATCAACACCTTTATTAATTAGTCCTTTGTTGTCCATAGCTATACAATGCAATCAGCTGATTATTGATTTTCTGTCGTAATCTTAAAGAGGTCAAGGTGAATTCCGAGTATTGTCTAATCGGGTATTACTATAACAAATCGGGTAAAGTCAGAAAAACTCGGGAAAAAAGTAAATAAACAAGATGGAGAAAAATAAATCGTTACATATATATTTCTTTTGCCAAATTCTTTCGCAAATGCCGAATTTTTATCGCCACAATTATTATTTTTCGGCAAATTGCGAAAATGGCGACCGCCAGAGGAAACCCTGGTTATATTCCTAATACCACTTTTACTGTTTGGTTTGTTTTCTGTTTTATCCATTTGACGTGGCTCGGTACTGATACATCCCGTCAACGTGTTTGTAGTATTTTTTTCAATTTGCTGGTGTATTTTGTATACGCGACATTTTTTTTTTTGTTCTTATAACGTGAATCTGTACTTTAAAAGATCCCGTCATTATGTTATAGTTCTATTATATGTCGTTATTTTACTGTTCTATTATAAATTTGAAAATTCTAAAGACAAACGACAAAATTCTTTTACTCTCGTAATGGTATTAATCATATGTGTATTCGTAAAAGTTCTAAAGAACTTTTGGACAATTCTAAATCTCGGTCTATTTCTGAAATTGTTTTTAACATAACTTTTGATTTTTTAACCCTGTATACCACAATTTCCAAATGTGAAATTATAATATTTTTTTTTATTACACATTGAGCGACAAAATTTCTTCCTATGTGACGTTTACGTTTTCTGACATCAGACACGCAAAGCAATGCATTTGTTTTTTTTTTAATTGATAGATGCTTTAGGGATTTTTTTGTAAATGATTGTTTTGAGATTGTAACGCAGTAATGACTGCTGTACCGATATTATTATGTCTATTTTGTTTACGCATCGTTGTAAATATAACGGAATTGAATGCAACTGTCATACAAGTGAGAGATTTAACCCTATTAAAACAGGTTCTATATATATTATTTGATACTTTTGAAAACGCCGGAACAAAGTCAGGAATAAAACAGTTGTTTTTCATTCGTTTGATGTGTTTTGTCATTTGATTTTGTCATTTTATAATGGACTTTACGATTGAATTTTCCTCGGAATTAATTGTTTTGTGATTTTACTTTTTACAAAACACAACAGAGAGGTAGTTCTGTAATAAAAAGCTGAAAATGTTATTCATGTTGTATTGTAAAGGGGATGTTTATCCAATGATATTTTTCCGATTAAATGTGTCTTTCAATTCTTTTGACTTTTTCTAATATTTATTCAAAGGGTCAAAAATGAATTGAATCACACATTTTTTTTAAATTAAAGGCAATATAATTTTAATGAAGATGTTTGGAACTACCTTAAATAAAGGCAACATTAGTATACTGCTGTTTAATAGTCATGAATTGACAAACAGAAAACGAATCCAGATCACAAACATAAACCGAGTTAACAACACCAACTATAACAGAAAAAACAAAAGACCAACAGAAACACTGAAAAGAGGGAATGAATTAAATCGCCGAAACCAGCTTTATTTCATGAACTAACTATATCCCAGACATATTTATTGGTCTTCTTAAATTTGATAAGCTCATTTGAGATATAAACGTACAAATGCATAGCCCAATTGCTTTCTCTGTTAAATTCTGCAATTTCAAGCATTAATTGATACTTTGTCTTAAGTTGAAATAAGGTTGCATTCATTTCATGTAAAAAATAAACCTAATTCTAATTTGTACTGAAAAAATCAACATACCTTTGATTGCATTGAAAAAAGCGCACTGGTTCCAGGAAGATTCATAGAACTAGACACGGTACTTATAATCTATACAACAGGGCAAATATTCAATAGATGTTTGCGCTACTAAATTCTTATCTGGGGAACATGATCTGCTTACCTTACCGGAGCACTTGAGATAACTCCCATGACTTTGTCAGTTTACTGTTTTTGTATCTATGAGTATGACTGTCCCTCTTGTATCTTTGTTTTAATTGAGGTGACTATCGACACCAATTATTATAATTGAATTATTTCTGTTTGTATTAACAGTGGGTTGTATCTACAAAGGACAAATATACAAAGCTGTTTAATTAATTCTACATTATGATATTTTGTATTTAAAGTAGGTTTTATCTACAAAGGACAATCATACATTATACTATTTTGTCTTTTGTTTACAGTAGGATGTATCTACAAAGGACAATTATACATTATAATATTTTTTCTTGTGTTTACAGTAAGTTGTATATACAAAGGACAATTCTACAAAGCTTTTTACTAAATTCTACATAATAATATTTTTTCTTGTGTTTACAGTGGGGTGTATCTACAAAGGACAATTATACATTATAAAAGTTTGTGTTGTGTTTACAGTGGGATGTATCTACAAAGGACAATTTTACATTATAATATGTTTTCTCGTGTTTACAGTAAGTTGTATATACAAAGGACAATTCTACAAAGCTGTTTACTAAATTCTACATAATAATATTTTTGTCTTGTGTTTACAGTGGGTTGTATATACAAAGGACAATTCTACAAAGCTGTTTACTAAATTCTACATAATAATATTTTTGTCTTGTGTTTACAGTGGGTTGTATCTACAAAGGACAATTATACAAAGCTGTTTACTAAATTCTACATTATAATATGTTGTCTTGTGTTTACAGTGGGTTGTATCTACAAAGGACAATTATACAAAGCTGTTTACTAAATTCTACATTATAATATGTTTGTCTTGTGTTTACAGTAAGTTGTATCTACAAAGGACAATTCTATAAAGGTGTTTACTAAATTCTACATTATAATATTTTTGTCTTGTGTTTACAGTGGGTTGTATCTACAAAGGACAATTCTACAAAGCTGGTGATGAATGGGACGATGGTTGTGATTTCCATTGTAAATGTGTGGATAGTAAAACAGGAAGATATCAGTGTTTTGCACAGTTAGTTTTTCATTTTATTTTAAACCTTTGATTATAATTTAGCCAATTAAAATGGAGGTGTTTAATTAATTTTCTAGGAATTTAAATAAAAAGTAAATTATTCAGTTTTTGTTAATAAAATTGAGGGTGTTACCAAGGGAACTGGTTGAAATGTGGACAATAAATTTAATGTCATATTTAGGGAAACAACTAAGGGTAAATATCTGTCCCTATCCCTGTTTGAGTTGAATTGTAAAAGAGGGAGGAAAGGTACCAGAGGTACAGTCAAACTCATAAATCGAAAATGCACTGACAACGCCATGGCAAAAAATGAAAAGGACTAATAGACAAACAATAGTACACATGACACAACATAGAAAACTAAAGAATAAACAACACGAACCCCACCACAAACTAGGGGTGATCTCCGGTGTTCCATACCGGCTTGATAGCTATATTTGTAGGCCTTGTCACAACAATAACATAATTTAGATCCTATTCATACCCATCAAATAATTGAAACTTTCTTCTCAATATTTATTTAAGTTTTAAAATGATTTATATACCATACTTGTCAAGAAAACTATTTTATAGAAAGTTGCGCGGGGTCTGTTTTGTATGCCCCACCTACCGTCAATCCGTCCGTTTGTTCGTCCCACTTCTTGTTAGAGTTTCTGGTCAAGGTAGTTTTTTATGAAGTTGAAGTCCAATCAACTTTAAACTTAGTACACATGTTCCCTATGATATGATCTTTCTAATTTTAATGCCAAATTAAAGTATTGACCCTAATTTCACGGTCCACTGAAAATGTCCAATGATAGTACGAGTGGGGCATCTGTGTACTATGGACACATTCTTGTTTTTAAATAGATATAGTTAACGAATGAACAAAGGAAGATAACTCCACGTCAATAATTTTTACCCAATTGTGTTGCACTGCAATATACATTGAAGTTCTTACACGCAATGCTTTTCCAGTGATATGCAAAATTTCCTGTCCTTCTTTCCAGTTGGTTTTAATGTCTTGACTTGCTTTGACACTCTCATGTCTTATTAATTCAGATGTCCAGAGTTCACCAGACTTCCTGCTCTCTGTGAACTTATACCTGTACCTGGTCAGTGTTGTAAGAGACTGCAATGTAGAACTCCAACAACAGTAGCCCCCGGTGTTGTAACTCCTACTCCCTTCATACCAACACCAGATCCCCACCCTGGATGTACTGATGCCATAGAAAACTGTGCTGATTATGGCCAGTCTGTATGTCAGCCACCTTATGATGCCTGGGGAAGGAGAAATTGTCAACATAATTGTGGAATGTGTGGTATGTATTCACTATACATAGCTAGTTATACTATGTTTATGTCTCACCTTAAGGCTTTATGTTTTCAGGTTTGTGCATCATTGATATACTGACATTAAATTAGACAAATAATACCTTAAGCTACATTTGTCCCTCGGTTAGCTAAATAAAATGTACAATTTCAATTTGTCGGTTGCCCCTCTTTTAGTTTATGTTGATGGTTAATACAAATCTTGTGAAAAATTAATCTACACTCCGATACAAAATTTAAAAAAAGATTTTGCCTAACCTACCTCATTTGAAATCATATTTTTCAATACAGTCCAATCAGCTGTGACGACATTTAAGTATTAATAATTGTCATTGTATTTTACAGCTCAGCCTGGTATGAACACACCTACCCCTTCATGTCAAGATAAACTTCCAAAATGTGATTTATATGGTAAAAAGGTTTGTGTCAACGAGTATGTACCATGGGCTAAAGAAAACTGTCAACATTATTGTGGGATGTGTGGTAAGTTTATGAGGTTGTCAGTTTATTTTCAATCTCTGAGTTTGACTGTCCCTCTGGTATCTTTCGTCCTTGTTTTATTTAATAATTAGGAGGTTGTTTTTGCTTTGGTCGCTGTAGTAAAGGAAACACACACATACATTCATTAATTGCCCTGCTTATTCCAAGTTTGTCAAAGTTTGAAAATGTTATTCATTATTCATTGTACTGCTAAAAGTGTTTTATATTGTTCAATAGATTGCAAGAATGAAAATCTCTGTTTTTATAATATTAAGACAGACGTTCCACATTTATTGAAAACACGGCAATCAGATGTTAGTTAGTGACGAGCTATGATACTATATATTAAAACACAGTTTTGTTATAAATTAATGAGATCATAAAACATAAGAGAAAGGACTAAACACTGTAAAAAAAACAACAGCATGTTCTGACAAGATTTATTAGCAATGACATGGATGTACTTGTGAAAAATCTACATATCTACATTTAGATAACCTATACACGTGGTCATAAAACATAACAGACCTATTTCCCCTATATAAAAATGTGGAGATGTAGTAAGATTTGCCAATGAGACAACCATCTACCAAAGTCTAAATTTAGTTGTTAAAGGCATCTTTAGCCAAGTGTAAAACCTTCAAAAATGAGAACATTCATTTGAGTAAATTGAGTAAACTAATTACCAAATTTATAAGAAAACAATTCAATTGAGAAAACCTATGACCTAAATAATAACAGAACAATTCAATTGAGAAAACTAATGTCCTAGGTAATAAGAAAATAGTTGAATCAATTTGTTATAAGATACGGTTTGAACTGAAAAAAAAGATACATCAAATTCAAACAATATATTGTGTCAAAATGTGTACCATGTTTAAATACTATTTATGTTAATATAAAGCTGGCGATTCTTAAATGGAAGCAATGTTTCCCTATAGCGTTCACAATCACTTTAATTTTTCATCTCTTTAATTCACATAGTATATTTAATCCACGTATGCTTTTCAATCTACATATGCTCTTTAATCTACAAATGTTTTTTTTTAATCTAAATATGCTCTTTAATCTAGATATACTCTGCAATATACATAATTTTGTGCTCTTTAATCTACAAATGTTCTTTAATCAACTGTTCTTCAATCTTCATAGGCTCTTTAATCTGCATATGTACTTTAATCAACTGTTCTTCAATCTACATAGGCTCTTTTATCAACATAGTATATTTAATCCACGTATGCTTTTCAATCTACAGATGCTCTTTAATCTGCAAATGTTCTTTAATCTACATATGCTCTTTAATCTACATATACTCTTTAATCTACAAATATTCCTTAATCAACTGTTCTTCAGTCTACATAGGCTCTTTTATCCAAATAGTATATTTAATCCACGTATGCTTTTCAATCTACAGATACTCTTTAATCTGCAAATGTTCTTTAATCTAAATATACTTTTTAATCTACATATGCTCTGCAATCTATATATGCTCTTTAATCTACAAATGTTCTTTAATCAACTGTTCTTCAATCAAAATAGGCTCTTTAATCTGCATTTGTACTTTAATCTAAATATGCCGATCTTTTATCTACATATGCTACTCTGCAATCTACATATGCTCTTCAATCTACAATTTTTTTTTAATCAACTGTTTTTCAATCTACATTGGCTCTTTAATCCACATAGTATATTTAATCCACGTATGCTTTTCAATCTACATAATTATGCTCTTTAATCTACAAATGTTCTTTAATCTTAATATACTCTGCAATCTACATATGCTCTGCAATCTACATATGCTCTTTAATCTACAATTGTTCTTTAATCAACCCATCTTCAATCTACATAGACTCTTTAATCTACGTATGCTGCTCTTTAATCTACATATGCTGCTCTGCAATCTACATATGCTCTTTACTCTACAAATGTTCTTTAATCAACTGTTCGTCAATCTATATAGGCTCTTTAATCTATAAATGCTCTTTAATCTACAAATGTTCTTTAATCTTCATATTCTCTTTAATCTACATATGCTCTTTAATCTACACATGCTTTTTAATCTACATATGGTCTTCAATCTACATAAAGATATATATGTTTCAGCTGATCAGATGACAACTGCTACACCCTCTTGTGTCGACAAGAACCCCTCAGCATGCGCAGAAATTGGATCAAATGCTTGTACGTTTTTATTGACCTTGCCAGACAGAATTGTGCCCGACACTGTAATGTATGTCCTAAACCGTCAGTTTCGTCAGTACAAGTAACAAGTATGTTATCATCACAATGTGTAACTTATTCCCAAACCTTAGGTGTCATCAGTACAAGTAACGATTTTGGTCTAGATTTTGCTCACTAAACAAGGAATTGTAATCGTTTGAAAGCAGTGCATTTGGACGGTTAAAGTTTTCAGTTAGGGTAGCGTTGTACGAAGGTAGGGTTGCAGCAACGTGAAACTTACTGACAATTTATTGTTAAATTTAAACACCACTTTTAGCAGTCTTGGCTAATTCGACAGTCAATTTTTAACCAAGTTCACATGAGCATTATGATGTCAGATTAAGATATTTACCAAGATCATATCAAAATGAACACATAATCTTTTTTGAAATTTATAAGGTATGAAAGACAGAACTATTTACTAAATGTTTTGAATTGTCTTTTTCCACATTATCTGAGGTTTTGTTTATCATTTTGCAAAAAAAAACAACCAACCCTGTAATTTAGGTGTTAAAGCCAAGGTTGTTGCATATTATCCATCTGCCGTTTGCACCGAATTTAAAAGAAAGATCAACTGAAACAACTGTATACACACATTAGGTTATTTTTAACCATAAATTATATCTTGGTAACTTATGATGTAATACACTCAAAAACATTTTATATGACATATTCTAAGCACCATCACCAAAAAGTTATGTACTATTGATGATATTGCTTTTAAGCACCATCACCAAATGGTTATGTACTAATGATGATATGTTTTTTAAACACCATCACCAAATAGTTATGTACTATTGAGGATAATTTTTAAAGCACCATCACCAAATGGTTATGTACTATTGAAGGTATTTTTTTAAGCACCATCACCAAATGCTTATGTACTATTGATGGTATTTATTTTAAGCACCATCACCAAATGGTTATGTACTAATGATGTTATGTATTTTAAACACCATCACCAAATGGTTATGTAATATTGATGATATTTTTAAAAGCACCATCACCAAATGGTTATGTACTATTGATGATATCTATTTTAAGCACCATCACCAAATGGTTATGTACTATTGATGATATCTATTTTAAGCACCATCACCAAATGGTTATGTACTATTGATGATATTTATTTAAAGTAACATCACCAAATAGTAATGTTCTATTGATGATATCAATTTTAAGCACCATCACCAAATGTTTATGTACTATTGATGATTTTTATTTTAAGCACCATCACCAAATGGTTATGTACTATTGATGATATCTATTTAAAGTAACATCACCAAATAGTTATGTTCTATTGATGATATCAATTTTAAGCACCATCACCAAATGTTTATGTACTATTGATGATTTTTATTTTAAGCACCATCACCAAATGGTTATGTACTATTGATGATATCTATTTTAAGCACCATCACCAAATGGTTATGTACTATTGATGATATCTATTTAAAGTAACATCACCAAATAGTTATGTTCTATTGATGATATCAATTTTAAGCACCATCACCAAATGTTTATGTACTATTGATGATTTTTATTTTAAGCACCATCACCAAATGGTTATGTACTATTGATGATATCTATTTTAAGCACCATCACCAAATGGTTATGCACAACTGATGATTTTTATTTTAAGCACCATCACCAAATGGTTATGTACTACTGATGATATCTATTTTAAGCACCATCACCAAATGGTTATGTACAATTGATGATTTTTATTTTAAGCACCATCACCCGATGGTTATGTACTATTGATGATATCAATTTTAAGCACCATCACCAAATGGTAATGAACTATTGATAATTTTTATTTTAAGCACCATCACGAAATGGTTATGTACTATTCATGATATCTATTTTAAGCACCATCACCAAACGGTTATTTACTATTGATGATATTTATTTTAAGCACCATCACCAAATATTTATTTTAAGCACCATCACCAAATGGTTATATACTATTGATGATATTTATTTTAAGCACCATCACCAAACGGTTATGTACTATTGATGATATTTATTTTAAGCACCATCACCAAATGGTTATGTACTAATGATGATATGTTTTTTAAACACCATCACCAAATAGTTATGTACTATTGAGGATAATTTTTAAAGCACCATCACCAAATGGTTATATACTATTGAAGGTATTTTTTTAAGCACCATCACCAAATGCTTATGTACTATTGATGGTATTTATTTTAAGCACCATCACCAAATGGTTATGTACTAATGATGTTATGTATTTTAAACACCATCACCAAATGGTTATGTAATATTGATGATATTTTTAAAAGCACCATCACCAAATGGTTATGTACTATTGATGATATCTATTTTAAGCACCATCACCAAATGGTTATGTACTATTGATGATATCTATTTTAAGCACCATCACCAAATGGTTATGTACTATTGATGATATTTATTTAAAGTAACATCACCAAATAGTAATGTTCTATTGATGATATCAATTTTAAGCACCATCACCAAATGTTTATGTACTATTGATGATTTTTATTTTAAGCACCATCACCAAATGGTTATGTACTATTGATGATATCTATTTAAAGTAACATCACCAAATAGTTATGTTCTATTGATGATATCAATTTTAAGCACCATCACCAAATGTTTATGTACTATTGATGATTTTTATTTTAAGCACCATCACCAAATGGTTATGTACTATTGATGATATCTATTTTAAGCACCATCACCAAATGGTTATGTACTATTGATGATATCTATTTAAAGTAACATCACCAAATAGTTATGTTCTATTGATGATATCAATTTTAAGCACCATCACCAAATGTTTATGTACTATTGATGATTTTTATTTTAAGCACCATCACCAAATGGTTATGTACTATTGATGATATCTATTTTAAGCACCATCACCAAATGGTTATGCACAACTGATGATTTTTATTTTAAGCACCATCACCAAATGGTTATGTACTACTGATGATATCTATTTTAAGCACCATCACCAAATGGTTATGTACAATTGATGATTTTTATTTTAAGCACCATCACCCGATGGTTATGTACTATTGATGATATCAATTTTAAGCACCATCACCAAATGGTAATGAACTATTGATAATTTTTATTTTAAGCACCATCACGAAATGGTTATGTACTATTCATGATATCTATTTTAAGCACCATCACCAAACGGTTATTTACTATTGATGATATTTATTTTAAGCACCATCACCAAATATTTATTTTAAGCACCATCACCAAATGGTTATATACTATTGATGATATTTATTTTAAGCACCATCACCAAACGGTTATGTACTATTGATGATATTTATTTTAGGCACCATCACCAAATGGTTAATATGTACTTTTGAGGATATCTATTTTAAGCATCATCACCACAGGGTTATGTACTATTGATGTTTTTTTATTTTAAACACCATCACCAAATAGTTATGTACTATTGATGATATTTATTCTAAACACCATCACCAAATAGTTATGTACTATTGATGGTATTTATTTTAACCACCATCACCAAATGGTAATGTACTATTGAAAATATTTATTTTAAGCACCATCACCAAACGGTTATGTACTATTGATGATTTTTATTTTAAGCACCATCACCCGATGGTTATGTACTATTGATGATATCAATTTTAAGCACCATCACCAAATGGTAATGAACTATTGATAATTTTTATTTTAAGCACCATCACGAAATGGTTATGTACTATTCATGATATCTATTTTAAGCACCATCACCAAACGGTTATGTACTATTGATGATATTTATTTTAGGCACCATCACCAAATGGTTATGTACTATTTATGATATCTATTGAAAGCACCATCACCAAATGGTTATGTACTATTGATGATTTTTATTGAAAGCACCATCACCAAATGGTTATGTACTATTGATGATATTTATTTTAAGCACCATCACCAAACGGTTATGTACTATTGATGATATTCATTTTAAGCACCATCACCAAATGGCTATGTACTATTTATGATATCTATTTTAAGCACCATCACAAAATGGTTATGTGCTTTTGAGGATATCTATTTTAAGCATCATCACCACATGGTTATGTACTATTGATGTTTTTTTTATTTTAAACACCATCACCAAATAGGTATGTACTATTGATGATATTTATTCTAAACACCATCACGAAATGGTTATGTACTATTAATGATATTTATTTTAAGCACCATCACCAAATGGTAATGTACTGTTGAGAATATATATTTTAAGCACCATCACCAAATGGTTATTTACTATTGATGATATCTATTTTAAGCACCATCACCAAACGGTTATGTACTAATGATGATATTTATTTTAAGCACCATCACCAAATGGTTATGTACTATTGATGATATCTATTTTAAGCACCATCACCAAACGGTTATGTTCTATTGATGATTTTTATTTTAAGCACCATCACCCGATGGTTATGTACTATTGATGATATCAATTTTAAGCACCATCACCAAATGGTAATGAACTATTGATAATTTTTATTTTAAGCACCATCACGAAATGGTTATGTACTATTCATGATATCTATTTTAAGCACCATCACCAAACGGTTATGTACTATTGATGATATTTATTTTAGGCACCATCACCAAACGGTTATGTACTATTGATGATATCTATTTTAAGCACCATCACCAAATGGTTATGTACTAATGATGATATTTATTTTAAGCGCCATCACCAATTGGTTATGTACTATTGACAAATGATTGATGATATTTATTTTAAGCGCCATCACCAAATGGTTAATATGTACTTTTGAGGATATCTATTTTAAGCATCATCACCACAGGGTTATGTACTATTGATGATATCTATTTTAAGCACCATCACAAAATGGTTAATATGTACTTTTGAGGATATCTATTTTAAGCATCATCA
Organism: Mytilus edulis; assembly: GCF_963676685.1. Taxonomy (NCBI): domain Eukaryota; kingdom Metazoa; phylum Mollusca; class Bivalvia; order Mytilida; family Mytilidae; genus Mytilus; species Mytilus edulis. The sequence continues at coordinate 1,899,104 of NC_092348.1, forward strand.
CCACAGGGTTATGTACTATTGATGTTTTTTTTATTTTAAACACCATCACCAAATAGTTATGTACTATTGATGATATTTATTCTAAACACCATCACCAAATGGTAATGTACTATTGAAAATATTTATTTTAAGCACCATCACCAAACGGTTATGTACTATTGATGATATCTATTTTAAGCACCATCACCAAATGGTTATGTACTATTGATGGTATTTATTTTAACCACCATCACCAAATGGTTATGTACTATTTATGATATCTATTGAAAGCACCATCACCAAATGGTTATGTACTATTGATGATTTTTATTGAAAGCACCATCACCAAATGGTTATGTACTATTGATGATATTTATTTTAAGCACCATCACCAAACGGTTATGTACTATTGATGATATTCATTTTAAGCACCATCACCAAATGGCTATGTACTATTTATGATATCTATTTTAAGCACCATCACAAAATGGTTATGTACTTTTGAGGATATCTATTTTAAGCATCATCACCACATGGTTATGTACTATTGATGTTTTTTTTATTTTAAACACCATCACCAAATGGTTATGTACTATTGATGATATTTATTCTAAACACCATCACGAAATGGTTATGTACTATTGATGATATTTATTTTAAGCTCCATCACCAAATGGTTATATACTCTTGATGATATTTATTTTAAGCACCATCACCAAATGTTTATGTACTATTGATGATATTTATTTTAAGCACCATCACCAAATGGTTATGTACTATTGATGATATGTATTTTAAGCGCTATCACCAAATGGTTATGTACTATTGATGAAGGGAGTGACTGGAGTAGGAACATATCCTCCTGGTGTTACTGATTTGTTTGGATTATGGAACTCAACTAAGACAATTAATGAATTCCAACAAGAAGCCAGGGCACTGACACCAAACTTCCCTGGACATTATAAGCCAATATTGTCAAACAACTGGACATTTCTTTGTTTGGATAAGGTAAAAAGAAAACAAAGTCCAATATAGAGAGTGCTTTAGTTATGTTCATGATGTTAAGGGATCTTATCTTTTTTTTTGGCATATTTAGCATATTATGGTAGAATTAAACTTCACTACTATTTTAGCTTACAGTACCATAATTACTTTTTGTTAATGTTATTTTTCTGCGTAAACAATCTCAAAACTTTAAAACTTATTAGGAATGATTTGTCGTCATGGAAATTTGATCTTTATGTCAAAATTTAGCTTGATGAAATATAAAAATATACAACAGTAGTATACTGCTCTTCAAACGAGAGATTGAAGTTATAATTATTTTTGAGTTCAGTACGATCTTTAAAGATTGTACTGTTATCGGCGTATATCCTTCACCGAAAGAACATCTCAATCACTTAAAGGTTAATAGACATACAAGGCAAATTAAAAAAAAAATCAATAATATAATTCTAAACTTTTATGATGAAACGAAAAACTAGGATTTCAATTTGTCAATGATATAAACTGTTTTAGAATGGTTTCACAATTTAATATTGAATAATAAGAATTTTGCTATTTTTGTTTCATATTTATTTTTACCAAATGCACAAAAGAGGGGAGAACGATACAAGAGGGACAGTCAAACTCATAGATCGAAAATAAACTGACAATGCCTCGGTTAACAACGAGAAAAAAAGACAAATAATAGTACAAACACACAACATAGAAAACTAAAATCTTAACAACACGAACCCAATCAAACACTGGAGGTGCTCGGAAAGGGTGCCCTGATCCTGCTCCACATGTTGGACTCGTCGTGTGGTTTATGTTATTACAAACCCAGAAAAATAGTCTAATTCGGTAGGCCATATTCATGAAATCCTTTATGGGCAATCAATACAGTAAAACGTTAATAATACATAACATCTAAAGCCAATGCATTCATGTATACTATAATAATATGCATCACTACTTTCAAAATTTGACCAAAAACTGTATTTTATCAAATAAAATGACAAAAAAATTGCTGAAGTGACAGTATTTTATTTATGATCATATTTTTTTTAAGAATGATCTGGACCTTTAGAAATGTGAAAAGCAATGGAACAGCGATGTGTCTCCTTTATGAACAAACAAACTCTCTCTGACCGACAAAAATTTCAGACAATAAATCATTCAGACAAACCAAAAAATAGTTTGGCACAGCCTACAATTTGTAAGGTTACCTTTTCTTATTTGAATAAAACGATAGAAAATAAGGTATAGAAAAAATAATCAAAATATATTACAGGTCAGGGTATCTATATACAAAAATGGTGTAGAAAAAGCTTTCATGCTGTTCAATGCTACAGGATCAGATAAGATGAGTTGGTTTACACCTAGCAGAATTATAGATTCTTCGTGGCTGGATTTCCAATCTACAACTAAACAGTACTTTGCAATGTCTCAGTAAGGATTTATACATTTGATAAGGTTTCAATTTCTCAGATACTAAAAGTAAATGTAAGCGTATGTTAAACCTGTATATACTGCATGATGCATTCTGGTTTTATATCCTGCTACTTAGTGTTTGTGCATATATAAAATTGTGTATTAAAACTGTACAGCTCAGGTTTTATTTTTCATTCTTGCAGGAAAAGTGCTGAATGATGCAAGATCGAGTTTAATGTTTGTTATAGTTACTGGCTGTTTACACAAATACAGCACTTATAGGTGTACTTTTGTTTGAATTATACTTTGGGAATAATCAGTGCCCCTTGGCATAAAACATTTCATGAAAATTTGAGTTGTCTGTAGATATTTTTATTCTAACATTCTAACTGAAGACATCCATAGCTTCTGGTTTGTTTAAACCGACTTTATCAGATTCTAAAAATAGATAATGCAATATCTCATATTCTTCATATTTGCTTCACTATAAATCAATTTTCTAAATGATGTAAATGTCTCTTTACTTATAACTTGTATATAACTTGCTTGTCAGAAATGTACATTCAACAACAAGGTTACAATACATACCACATTGTAACCTTATAGAGATCTATATTCCTAAAGCATAATGGTATAGATTAAATGCATCATCCTCAGTAAAATAAAAGAAAAATAATTTCCTCTTTTTATTTTGCAAATGTTTCATTTATCTATGAAAACAATAACCATTTCAGAGACCCAGATTTCCTAAGGGAATTCTATGCAAGTCAATATGCTGATAAATCAAAATGTGATTCAACTGGTTGGATGTTTATATCTACAGCAAACAGATGTTATCTGGAAACTGACAAGAAACCAGCTTTCTATTATGCTCCAGGACAGACCTCAGCTCACTGGGGATATAGTGAGTCTTCATTCAATTATAAAGCCTATGAAATTCTAATGGAACATATTTTCTTTTATAGAATGGATACTTTCTCCATTTTTTTTTTTTTTGCCATCTTCATTTGAAACAGACACCACCCCGAGATAAATATTGTTAAGACGGGTGGTGACAAATATGTTTATGATTTATACTCTTCAGCTCGCTGCGTCATATTTCTTTCTTAAAAGAGCTATATACAAATCTTTAATGTAATTTGTCTTCAATTATAGACTTGGTAAAGTTTCAAATCCAAGTACGACTAGGTAAAGTTACAGAGCTAAGTACAAGTCTAAGATTTAAGATTTTGATTATTTATTTTGCTTTAAAGATACTTCTAGATAAATTGTACATTACTTTCTTTATTTTGTGGGTACTAAGTAGACATACAATAAACAATGACTAATTGACATCTAGATTGATATAAAAATACAGGTATCACTACTATCTCTTACTTTTTGTAGAGAAGCGAAAGTGTATTTTAGTTATCATGATCTGTTGGCCTAATTTTACAACGTGTTAAATTGTGGTTTGTCATTACGTCGTTTGATCGTTTAATTATTGAACGTGACTTATTCATGATTGTGACTGTTTTGCATGGTGTAAATTCGCATTGGTATGAGACGTGTCACGGTTCCTTTCTATAGGAATTTCTTGTATTTAGTTTGATGTAGTATTTGTTATACTCGTCGGATTTTGTCATATGTTTTATCTTTTGTAGTTGTAAATCTTTTTTTGTTTGTTTGTATTCGTTTGTTAAGGAAGATATAATTAATCATCCAGTTCATTAATAAGATTTTTGTTTGGTTCAACTAAATTTATACGATATATTTGGTTTACATTTTGATTAAGAAGAAATACCAACATAGCTAGATAAAAAAAATAATTATCTAATTTCTACCACAATTTGATATCAATTAGTATTTATTTATCGTGTTATATCAACATTACAAACCTTGTCTTGAATTCTATCCTTATTCTATCCTATTAGTTGGGAAATGTTTAGATATTCAAATGTAACGTCACTTAAATTTGTGCGTTTATCGATTTAAGATTATTCATCTTTCCTTTTTTATTTTGTAGTTAGTCATTAGTTTTATCATTATTATATCCTGGTACCTGTGATAGCTATTATACAAATTTGCTGTTTGCAAAAGTATGAATTATTCTAAATAATAAGGTTTTTCGTATCTCAGGTAGCCGTATTTGGCTTAATTTGGAATTGTTGGTCCTCGGTGCTCTTCAGCTTTATGCATTTTTTTGTTTTTGAGATTTTATACATCAACGCTTTATTGGTTAGTTTTGTGTGGACGAACCGCGCGTCAGGCGTATTAAATTTAAACCTGGCATCTTTTGTTAGCTATTATTCTTGTGTTTTTCTGTCCTGTATGTTCTCCCATTTATTTCATATAGTCCTATCATATAATGTTGTCATTTAAGTGTTATAATTCACATTGTCATAAAAGCGGGAGGTTTGGCATGCCACAAAACCAGGTTAAACCCACCATTTTTTTATTAAATGTCCTGTACCAATGCAAGTCAGGAAAATGGCCACTGTTGTATTATAGTTTGTTTCTGTGTGTGTTACATTTTAATGTTGTGGTTCTGTTGTGTCGAAGTTCTCTTATATTTTTGATGTGTTTTCATCATTTTTAGTTTGTAACCCAATTTTATTTTTGTCTTAATCGATTTATGAATTTCGAACAGCGGTATACTACTGTTGTCTTCATTCCTGTTCTACTTTTTGAAATTTACCTGTGACGACACTTTTTTGTAGCTTTGATACATTTGTATGACGCATAGTTCATTTTTCTATTGGAATGTTCTGTCGAAAGGTAACTTGAGGTGTTACTGGCTACTCTTATGTGGTTTACATGTAAAAATGGACTGTGTTCTGAGTGTTCTTGTATTTATTTGTAGTTTATTTCTGTCACGTTATGTTGTTAGTTTAACGGTATATTTCATAAGGCATAAAGCCAGCTTTACCCAACCATTTTATTCTTTTTTTTTTGGGTTTATCTTTGTTTGGCTTTATTTTCAATTTTGACATTAGTGCATTAATGAATGACAAGTCTAGCGTATTTAATGTTAAGCCTGATAATTTTATAATTATTAGCTTGTCGTAATGTTCTATTGTATTGTTAATTTGTGAATTTCTCTATCCTGAATGTTTGTCCATTCATTTATATTGTAGTCCTGTCATGTGATGTTATCGTTTTAGCGGTACATTTTACGTTGCCATGAAAGCGGGAGGTTCGGCTAGCCACAAAACCAGGTTCAACCAACCATTGTTTTCTGAAAATGTCCTGTACGAAGTCAGGAAAATGTAGTTCGTTTCTGTGTGAGTAGCATTGTCGTTTTGTATTTTGTTGTTTTGTTGATTGCTCCTATATTTGTGTTTCCGTAAGTTTTAATTTGTAACCCGGACTTGTTTTTTCTCCATCGATTTATTACTTTCGAACAGCGGTTGCCTTTATTTGTTTCCCCCTTATAATTGATGTGTTTATCCAGTGTTGGTTTGTGACCTGGATTGGTTCTAGTAAAATCAATTTATCACTAGTTAATAGCGATATGTTACTACTGCCTTTAGTAAGCACTGGATCTTTTAGAGGTATGTGTTCTTCCTAAAAATTGGATGCTTATGTTAGAACGAACCCTTTCTTATTCAATAATCAATACCTACAATAATTCCCATTTTGATTATTCTGCAGTTTGGTTGCACAGTTTTAATTATCATATTAGCTTATTTATAAAACACTGAACACCTTGTAGTCATAATGAATATAGGATTGAGAATTTCTTACAGCTAAAGCAGGTGTTGGTGATGTATTTACTATCCAGGGACATAGTACATGTAAGTAGCCACGGTGAAAAGGTAAACAATGTGTCTGGTGTCGTCGTCGTCGTCTGCTTACTTTTATAAAAATAGTATCCTTATTAGCCAATTTTAGTCAAACTTTATCATTAGGGTATCTTGTTTTAGCATATGACCAATTATCCCAACTGCCAACCACGATGACCGACATGGCTAGATATAGAACATAATGGTAGCATGCAAGTTATGTATAATATTTTGAAAACTGTAATGAAAATAAAGAAATCTGACTGCAAAAAAAAAAAATGTTTAGTATGTTGAGCACTACCAAGTGTCTGAGTATGCACAACTGTCAGAGTATTGGTTACCTTTTAGCTTATTATGGTTTAACAAATATCAGTCAAAATTTGCATTTTACCCCTTTGTTTTTTGTTTAGTCGTATCGACCATCTTTTTTGGCAGATGGAGTCCTGAGACACGTTTAAAACTAGAAACTTCAAAGATGATTGTGCCCTAGTTACTGGTAAAATTTTACTTGCTTGAAGATCTTCACTACTGATCAGATTGCTTATTTTAAGTTTTGTTTCTATTTTAAACATAATTTATTGTACTCTTAATTGAATAAAATATCTGCAGCATTACAGTTTTTGTATTCTATTATAATGTTTGTCTTATAATAGCTAGGTCACACATTCACGGATTTGACGTCGGATTAGCTACGGATAGGATCCGGCATCATTCGTGGTAATCTGTAGATATCCGTTTTGTTGCCTGGTCATACGTACATGTAGTAGTACTTGTATATCTTTGACAATTTTTGAACATGCTCAAAGTTTGAACACGGATCAAGCAATACGTAGTAACTCCTTACTAAACCGTATCAGACCGTACTGATCCGTGTTAGTCCATATCAAAACCGTATATATCCGTACTTGTTCGTAGGCCAGAATGATTTATACGGCGTTTTTCGGAGAACTGTGTACTAGTACGGTTACATCAGGTATTGGCAAGGATACAATACGATTTGTAACTAATGTATCACGGAACGGCACGATTTCATTACGTTGCAATACCGAAAGCTAGGTATCAGCCAGGGTTTTGAAAGTCTAATAGGTTTGATAGGTTACAACACGACAGATTACGGAATACTGAGATTCTTTTATTTTCGTTGGTACCAATTTTCATGGTTTGCAAAAAACCTTGCATTTTTGTAGATAATTGATTACGTGATTATTCTAAAGTTTGGATACAACTTTATAGAAATTGGTTTTTCGTTGTTCGCCTGAGGCAAGAAAACGCATGAAACCCACATAACTCATGAATAATAATGAATCAGCAGTAATACCTATGCATTAAGGACAAACTGACATAAGGCTTGAGTATTAGTACTCCAAAATCATATATAGGGCCCTACTTATTCAGTCTTTTGAATTTAAGGTATTCATAATGATAATCCAATATGAATAATCAACAACTTCGTTTGCAATCGATTTACTGCAATTGGATATTGATCTGGCATCAAATGATAGAACAGGGTTGAGATACTTGATGACAGAGGTGATAGGAGGCTAAGTTAACTAGGGACTGACTTCTCTATCCATGACCAAATTGAGTTCCCTATAACTGACATGTATGCGGAAAATTCAGCTACATTTAAGGTGGTATGGGTGTCTTCCTCCATCTTGGATTGTAAAAAACAGAGAGTCAAAGGTCCAGATTTTCCATCAAGTTAGCAAAATGTGATGCAGGAATGCAGATGTTTAATGTACATTTTCATTTAAAAGTACCAATTTATAAAACTATAACTTCTAAATATTGATATGTTTTCAAGTGTTAATTATTTTTGGTTGTTTTTATTTATTTTTTTTAAATTGGCATTTTAAGGGGAGGTAACTCTAAAAAAGTGCATTTTCTGAAGGATTCTGTATGGAATTTTCCTATTTTGTATTTTAGCCGGAAAAAACGTACGGTGACCCTATCTTTTCTTTTGATATTCTCAAAGCAGTGTCTGGAAGCTATCTTTTCCTGACGTATTTAACAATTATATCATTTTGTTTAGTTTCTAATCACAAAATGGTGTTTTTTCCTGTATAATCCATACAAAATGTGTCATTTTGTCCCGTCCTGTAACTTGCGAAAATGCATTTTATTATATTTTTCAACATGTATCAATAGATACAACGTTTTGGCAAAGTATGAACAAATCCTATCATTTTTATTTTAGACTCCCATACCACCTTAAGAACTTTGAAAGAATAGTCCTAAACATGTTTCAAGAACTTTAAATGTCGCAGGTCCGAGGATTCCGAATATCACCACGTAGTACAGAAGGACAGATAAATAATTCATTTAACGCAAAACGGAAAAAGAAGAAGATAAGAATGACATTTAAGGGGAATAAGTTCAAGGGATTTGTTGTTATGTCATGCTTACCAATCTTGTCTTGATTATTATGTTTGCTTTAGTTTATATCTAGCTATTGTCATTTTAAGTACATACATATATCTTGAGCAAAGCCAAGAGAACATATATATAGCAGATTAACTTTAATCACAACTTACAACACCTGCTGTAAATGTTGATAAGCTAGAGATTATAAACTTTTCAAAAACATGAAGATAGATTAAAATATAGTATTGCAACAAACTATTACGACAATAAACGCATGGACATGCTAATCAGGACCGAGTGTCTTTGAAAAACGCACAGGGTTTTGTAAAAAGACACAGGGCGGTTTATAGTATATATTATTTCTAATATTTGTTTATTATTTTAGGCCCAGACAATGTGTCACTACCAACAGTCATATCCCCTGGTGAGTTGTATGTTTAGTTTATAAATTTTGTTATAACTTATAGGATAATAACATAGTAGTAGATATTTTGTATTACTTGGTTCTAGATATTTATATACCTATATGGAGTTATTTTCATTCTTTTGCAGAATCAACCCGGACGATACCATGTTTCAATGAATCATATCTAAGGCATAAAATAATTACCTGTTTGAGGTCATTATTTTCCTTGATAAAATGCAATCTATAATTTACTTTAAAATTACATTCGTCTGATAGTTTTTTGTTGCCGATTTAGGAATTTATTTTTTAAAGTTCAATCGATGATAGGTGTAAAAGAAGTCGTCTTTGCCCGCATTTTAATTTTAGAAACAACTATAACGTGAAATTTTGTTAATTTATCGCTACATTACAGAAACATTATCATATATATGAGATGAATTTTAATGTAGACTTTCATAAAATAAATCCAGGTTTAAAATATTAGCGTGTAAGATTTTTGAAAATCTTATTGAGTCACATTGAATAGGTTGATTGATTGTTGGTTGCTTGCTTAACGTTCAGTGGCAAATATTTCATGCGTGTTCAGGACGATACACACTGAATAGGAAATCCTACTGTAACCTACATGTAATTATATTAGTCTTCGTGTCAGTTCCAAACTTTTTTTAAATTTATGTATACCTTTTACTCTATCAAAAAATATGTTTATATTCCATTGAATTACATTCACGTAACTAATCAAAACCATTCCCCTCTCTTTTTCATAAACTAAGTTGGTACAAAAATTACTTACAATGTGTCTTGTATATGTCAAACACTGTTATCAGATGGTAACAATTCATTTGTTTCTTTCTTCATGCAGTTACAGTAATATTTTGATTGTGTATGGACAATAATTTTAAAGGGTTTATATCTAGATTTATTAGTGAGTTTTATTTCACATCTAAATGAGCCGTAGATCGTATTTAAACCTAAACGCATTAAAAAGGAATATCCCACTTTAGTTTGGTCGGTAAAATAGGATGCTAAATTTAAAAAAAAAAAAACGGTATATAAGTCAGATAATGCATATTTTAAGGTTTTTCTTGTCGCTGCACACACCTCGGGGTGTCAGGATTGCTCAATGAAAGACCTCCCTACGGTCGGTTTTTCATATGCTCAATCCTGACACCTTCGGTGTGTTCTACGACAAGAAAAACCTTAAAATATGCATTATCTATAACCAAACCTGATATCGTAATTCACTAATTCATTCCCACAATAACATCCTTTTATGGATATATAGAATTCCATCCATTTCTTGCCTTCCAAAAGAGTGTATTTGTCTATTACAACTTCCACATTTTCTAGTAAGAAATAGATTACATTGAGTTTAAATATTTGGTGTACTTCATTTCATGGAAAATCTCTTAAATCAAGATTATGCGAAATAGTATCCTATGTATTTTAACTTCTGATTTTTCAACCCTGTATACCACTATTTCCGATGTGAAATTGAAAAATCGTCTTAAGAAAAAAGGCCACAATGCTTTGAAACATTCAAATGGTTGCCCACGGAATCAATGTATTACTTGGGATATATCATACGGCATATTTTTGTTAAAAGTTAATAAAAAGGTCAATAATGCCATACAGACACTAGTTATTAGTATTTTGCTGTCTCGCATCGACAACGTTAAATTTTGAGGTAGACATTATTAAACAAATTGTCATCATTCCTATGGGAACGCACTGTCCAACTCTCCTTGCAGAACGTTTCTTATTTTCATATGAATGGGAGTTCATTCAGACAATTGTCAAAAACAAGATCAAAAAGCCCAGATCCCATAATGTCACATTGAGATATATTGATGATGTTCTTTCCATTAACAATCCAAACTTTAATGATTGAGTTTCATTTTTTTATCCGCCTCAGTTTTAAACTTATGTCTCGAAAATAACCTATACAATCACGTCAGTATAATAATCTATGAAAAACCAGACAAATTATCAATGTCCCTTTCCTTGATAGTAACATATCAACTGGATTTGGGATATGCATTTCCAAACTTATGTTGGAATACAAGAGCTTGCAGCTCCCACTCAGACTTTGTAAAACGTCACCAGCGTCTGAGCAGAAAGTTGATGCACAAGGGGTGTGTTAAGGACATTTTGTTTTTCTTCTTTTTTTTTAAGTTCAGTGGAAGGTAACAAGCTGTTGTTGCTAAATTTTCTGTATCAACTTCACATATAATACATGATTGTCTTGAAGTTTAGATTTTGGGTATTGACGTTGTTTATTTATCTTTATGAATATAACTTTTACTAATTAGTGATATGAATCTGACGTGGCTCTGTACTTATACATCCTGTCTATATCTCATCGTGTTATTGTTCTATGGTACAATTGCTGTATTCTTGTCTTTTTTCTGTGCTAATGTGCTTGGTCAATATGCTTTTTCGTGTTTCTTGGTCACATATAACGTGGCTCTGTACTAATACATCCCATCATTGTATTAGTGTTCTATGGTAAAATTATTGTATCTTGTCTTTCATTTTTGGTTGTGTTACATATGACGTGGATCAGAAATTAGACATCCCGTCATTATGTCATTGTGTGATGGTGAATGGTTTGTATCCATGACTTCCTATTTGCTACTGTACTTTGACTATGATTATAACACAATGTTTTTGTGATTTTACTTTTCATATTGACCACGTTCTTTTTTACATTTGTACCTACTATGTCAGTATGTTTTGTTAAAAAAAAAAGTAAAAACACAAAAATACTGAACTCCGAGGAAAGTTCAAAAAGGAAAATCCAAAATCAAAAGGCAAAATCAAAAGTCCAAACACATCAAACGAATGGATAACAACTGTCATATTCCTGACTTGGTACAGGCATTCTCTAATGTAGAAAATGGTGGATTGAACCTGGTATTATAGCTAGCTAAACCTCTCACTTGTATGACAGTCGTATCAAATTCCATTACATTGTCGATGATGCACATCGTTGTGAATATAATGGAATCGTAAACGACTGTCATACAAGTGAAAGGTTTAGCTACCTATAAAACCAGGTTTAGTCCAACATTTTCTACATACGAAAATGCTTGTATCAAGTCAGTAATATGACAGATGTTATCCATTCGTATGATGTGTTTGAGCTTTTGATTTTGACATTTGAATAGGGAATTTCCGTTTTGCATTTTCCTTGGAGTAAAGTATTTTTGTGATTTTACCTTTTATATTAGCTATAAAACAACTCTTATACTGCACACATTTTGCAGTTAATTTATTTAATACGTTTTCAAATGCTACGCAATGAAATGTGCAAGCGGTCTAAAGGTAAAAAGTAAATGTGGTTGTGACAGAAAAAAAGGCATTATTGTTCTCAGAAAACTAATGTTTTTTTTTGCACTTCATGAATTTGATTGATATTAGATAATGGTTTCTAGACTACTGCCTCCTTTACATTTAAAAAAAAAGGATTTTGTGTATGACAAAAACAAATCAATAATATGCAGTCCAGGAAGTATATATGTCGGCTGAATGTTATAACTTTTAATCGCTCTATATGTATACGCAAGGTTGTATATCACCATGGAGATTCGTATAACATAATTTAAATCGAGACATCTAGGAGGGGATAACCAAAGAGACATCTGATTATATCATCTTATTTGTTAGGTCCTGGATGTTGGTTTAAAGGTTCACTTTATCACCAAGGAGACAACTGGGAAGATGGTTGTGACTACAACTGTACCTGTGATGATGAACAAAGTGGACATTATTCATGTAATGCTCTGTAAGTTGAAAGATATTCAGCACAAAGTTAACTTGCGAAGGAAATTTTTAGACTGAAGGTTGATTTCAAACAGTAAAAGAACAAAAACTCCTAAATGCAAGGTGTAATTCAAAACGAAACGAAATCATAAAATTGCAAAATCAAATACACAAACATATGAAATGAATGGAAAACAACTATCACATTCCTGACATGGTACAGGTCTTTCATTATGTAGAAAATGGTGGATTAAACCTGTTCGTATAACTATAGAGACCCCTCGCATGTATGGCATTCATATTCAATTCCAAGGACAAAATGTTAATAAAACCATTGAGGCAATCGAAACTAAACTAAGTGATATCTCACAAACATGTTTAACCCCGACGCATTTTTGCGCCTGTCCCAAGTCAGGAACCTCTGGCCTTTGTTAGTCTTGTATTATTTTAATTTTAGTTTCTTGTGTACAATTTGGAAATTAGTATGGCGTTCATTATCACTGGACTAGTATATATTTGTTTAGGGGCCAGCTGAGGGACGCCTCCGGGTGCGGGAATTTCTCGCTACATTGAAGACCTGTTGGTGACCCTCTGCTGTTGTTTTTTATTTGGTCGGGTTGTTGTCTCTTTGACACATTCCCCATTTCCATTCTCAATTTTAAGTACAAATATAGTCAGGTCAGAATTAAAAAATAAACATTGAGCTCTAAACAGGGCTGGATTTTTAGTAGGATTCTAATAGGAAGAGTTGTGACCCTACTTTTTTACAAGTTATAGACATATAACCAATAAGTTGTGTTAGTGATTAATAACAGTTTTAATTCATATAAATTTGAGAGGATGAAAAAAAGTGTAATTCTATTTCTGGAAGATATATTCTAACTTCTGATTACTCAGTCCAGGTGTTTCCTTACCAAAGGTGATATACAGAAGAACGATAAATGCCTTTTTGTACTTCTTGTTATGTTTGTCACATGGATTATGAGAGGAATCCAGAGACATTCAACACTTTGATATTTTGAGTTTAAAGTTGTTGAGAAAGAATGCAAATCATGTGAAAGGATTATTGGTGGATTGCCTACGTCAATTTTTGAACTTTCTTATTTTGCATTTTGTCTTACACCTCTCTGTAATACGATTTTAGAGATAATTATTGAGTTGTTACCTCTCTATTAATAGAGTGACACAATATTGTTTAAAGAGTTGTTAAACACTCTTTATCATTAATTTGGATTCGAAATAAACTTATCATATAAAGAACTCAACATTTGTAGCATTCAAGAACGAAATTTTGCTATTTTGACTTCAAAATTCATGGAAATAAAATACGAACACAAAGGATCAGATTATAAAATCCCGAGCTGTTGATGACCTTAACAAAACATGGAGAGAAAGTTACGTGACAAGTATGATGTAGTAAGGAAGCTATTTAGGAAACTCTTTGAAGTTATTTTGAAAGGTATAGAATTATCCACTTCTTGAAATAAAATCAACGGTACCAATTTTCTTGCACCAGATGCGTATTTCGACAATACATGTCTCTTCAGTGATGCTCGTGGCCAAAATATTAGAAATTTGAAAGTTTCTTATACAAAAAACTAAGTATATCTTAAAGATCTCCTTTTATGAGTTTTACCTTAATTGTATTAACTTTTATGACAATAGAGATCAACAACCAGCAATGGAACTTTCGGTTTCACTTTGATTCTATGTATAGCTTTCCTTCATACTGAAACTTACAAAGACAGAGTAATTCACATTGAACTGTATGTTTAACTTTGATTCTGTGTATAGCTTACCTTTATAGTGAAACTTACAAAGATAGAATAGTTCACATTAACTGTTTGTTTAACTTTGATTCTATGTATAGCTTACCTTTATAGTAAAACTTACAAAGACAGAATAGTGCATGGTTAAGTGCATACTAAGATATTGTAACAGTGTCGCCATGAAGCATTGAAACCAACCGGCTTTCAATTTGGCTTCGAGTAAACAATTAAAAAAGACATGATTCAGTTGAACATTCATAGGGTCGTCATCGTATTTGAGAAATAGGCTAAATCAATTACTAAATTTCAGTAACATGTAATCTATAACTCCCAAAGGCAAACTTTTGGGGTGTTTTCCTTTTGGCCAAAAACATATTTCCTTCTATATAATCTCAATATATTGCTATTTTTTGCACATATTTCCAGAAAAGTAAACATGATTACTTATATTTTTAGTTGTCCTGTGTATGACCATCTGCCTAAGATATGTAAAGTTGTTATACCAAACGGTCAATGTTGTGGTCATGTTGAATGTGTTGAACCAATTTGCCGCTACCCTATACATGGTACACGTAAGTACAATTAACACATTGCACATTTCTTTTAAATCTTCTTTTTGTTCTTAATCACTCATGAAAATTCAAATAGGTCTTAACCGATTGGTTGGAATCTTATCTGATAAACACAATCCAATGGTACACCAGACTTGGTTGTCAGGTCTGCAAGTTGGAGATGACCATCTACCTCATATATATCTTTATAAGCACAACAACGAAAACACATTAAATAACACTGGATGTAGCTATTTTCCTTTTTTTTTCCAATTTTAAATATTTTATTTCACTACTGGTTGTGAACAATGTCCCTTGGCGCTACAACAATGACGCTAAGGTTCCTCCCTGTGTTGTTAATTGCTAATGAAACCAGGGGATTTGATTAGCAAAATATATCTTATATTTATATCTTGTGTTAGTTGCATTTTACAAAGTATTCATACGAGCACACAATACATAAATATTATTCAGTGATCCTATATATAAACAATCATATATAAGAAAGTAATAAAAAGAAGAACACCAGATAACCGGATTTTTGCCCGTCATTTGTTTTGATTATATAAAACCGAAAGTAGAATGATCAAGAATAATCAAGCATGGTTGACCTCATGGCTTAACCAAAAATTTCATGAAATGGTGAGTAATTTATTACAGTCGTCAAATCACTTATCAAATGTGTAAATTTTTAAACTTATAATAATCGAATATTTCAGGTAAGTAAGAATGAAGTATATCGAAGAGATCAAAGAAGGATCTATTGACCCCTGATCTTGATTGATTTGTAAATTATTAATTGATTGATTTTTTGGTTATTTAAATACTGTAGTATTTATATAAGGTCTAATTCTCATAAAAAATAAATATAATCAAAGTTTTGATATTTTCATATGAAATTTTCTCAAAAATAGACTATCTGGATGATATAACATTTGTGTTTCAATTTCATTTTTTAGAACTGACAACATGTTCACAAATTTAGTTCTCTTTTCTGATAAATAAAAACATTTATAAATCACAAAACAAATCATTGTTATGACATAATTAAGTGTATTATATTCAATATCTTCAATTTTATATCCAAGTATAAGATTTTTAAGACAGAAAACATGTTTATCTATATTAAAATACATAAATATGTCATGAATTATTGATCAATAATTTTTTACCCATTTACATTCAAAGAAAAAATGATTATAGTTATCACATTTGGAACAAATCACACAATTTGGATTATCAGATATTTTCCAACGATACAAATTATGATTAATTGCTATAATATTATGCATTAATTTCCATCTAAACATTTGTATTCTATTATCTTTTAAAAAATAGAATGTAAAAGTAAGGTTCTTCTTTATAAAATAAATAACGTTATCAAAAGTGAAATGATTTTTCCATACATAGAATCCTACTGGGAGCTCTTTATTAGATTTAATTAAAATATTATATATTTCTTTGAATGAAATTTTGTCCAGATTGTAATACAATCCATGGCTATTCATCTTTATATCTTGTTGAAAATTAATGTTTGTATTTGTAGATGTTTTACTCTTTAAATTTTCTTTCCAAGATTTGGGTATAGCTTTACGTAACATACATGTTTCTGCTATCCAATTTTGTTTCCTTTTAAGTTTGTCTAAAAGATTTTGAAAAATTTCTCCTTTATCGTCGATTATGTCATTAATAAAAATTATATCATCTTCTATCCAATGTTTAAAATGCAAACTTTTGCCTTGATTCTTAATATATTGATTTTCCCATATAACTTGTTTCCTGATATCTAAAAAGTTCTCAGGGTTTTTTGTCTTCCCGCCACCATTTTTGATACAGCATTTTAAGATTTCTAAATAAAAAGTAGGCAGGTTTTTTATGTTTTCTAATGATTTATGAGAACCCAGATTCATTTTAAATATGAGGTTATTACCCCCAAACTCACTGAAATAGTAGGTTGGAATAATTTTCCAGTTTGCCCAAGTTTCATCTGTAAGTCTTTTAACCCAATTTATTTTCATTGCTTCAATGTAAGAATCTAGATCTGTCATTTTTAACCCCCCTTCTAAATATTTTTTTCTTAGCACTGAGCGTTTAACTTTCTCACTACCACCCTCCCATAAAAAATGATATATCATCTTCTTAAACTTAGATATAGTTTCTTTGCACAGATTTATTAGTGATGCAATATATGTTATATTAGGTATAACAAGTGTTTTGATGATAGTGATTTTACCAATCATGCTAATTTTCCTTTTTTTCCAATCATTAATTATTTTTTCTGATTTTTCCAACTGTTTTTCTGTATTAAGTTTTTGACATTCTTTCTTATCATAGCCAAAATAAATACCAAGACTTTTTACATTATGTTTCCAATTAATGTTTTCGAATTTGTCCTTGCAGTGTTTAAGTTTACCTAGCCATATACCTTCTGTTTTGTTTCTATTGAGTTTGAGTCCAGAGAGCGATGATTTTATAAAAAGAGTTGTGTCATCTGCTAACTGTGAAATTTTTAGACTATGAGTTTTTTTTATCAATTTGTATTTGTATTCCTTTTATATCATTAGAGTCTCTTATTCTGCAAGCTAGTAATTCAACTGATAAAACAAACAATAAAGCGCGTAAAGGACATCCTTGTCGAATTCCGCGCTCAATGTTGAAGGTTTCTGAAATCCACCCGTTATTTAGAATACATCCTTTTATGTCATAATATAGGGTTTTAACCCACTTCTGAAATGATTCAGTAAACCCAAATTTCTTTAATGATTCCAACATAAAATCCCATTCCAGTGAATCAAATGCTTTAGAAAAGGCGATAAATAATATAGCTCCTTCAATGTTATAATTTTCAGAGTAATCTATAATGTCTTGAATTTGACGCACATTGAATCCTATATAGCGATTTTTTATGTATCCATTTCACTACAAACTATTAAAGTCTGAAATGGCCTATATCTGTACTCGACTGTACTGATTTTTACTCGACCAGTCTGAATTGGTCTGACTTTTACTTGACATTACTCGACCCCAGTCTGAACCATACTTGACTGTACTGAATCGTACTAGACCCTTATCTTTGCCGTTGAAAATAGTCTGAACTATTACTCGACCAGTCTGAAACAGTCTTAACCCATTCTCGACCTGTACTCGACCTATTTTTCCAGTCTAAACCATACTTAACCAAAGGTCTGAACAATACTCGACCAGTCTGAACCATACTAGACCAAAAAAACTCTACTTTTTTAACTGTTAAAATAAATTTCTTTTTAACTGACATATATAACAACAGCCAACAAAATTTATAAATTTTCAAACCTTATATTAGAAATATATCTATGATTATATTTAGGATAAAAAAAAACATATTATATACAATTTATATCAAAAAGGGATAAAATTTAAGAAATAAATAAAATTGTTTTTCTGATTAGTGGTGAAATATAAAGTATAACCTCTGCTTTGGGGCAAACTCATAAATAAGATCACACCTGGTCAGAGGTATTAAATTCTAAATAACATTGATTAAAAATTGCAACATCCTGTTTAAATTAAATAACAAGGCCTTTCGAATATACATGTATGTACTAGATAAGTAAAACACGAATTTAAGAAAATAGGACTTTCTTTTTACCTGTAAAACACACATGTACTGAGGTAATTAGACCATATTAAAGTGCTTCATGTGTGCCATGTTAATTTGACAAAAATTACTTAAATTAATTGAAATAGATTATTACTGTTACTTTGGAATACATTTCCTTTTTTAAAGATGGTTATCAAGGATTGCTATGGAAATTCTATTATTATGATTATATTAAATTCTTGGTTTAATAAAACAAAACAATTAAGGTCTCAATTTTTTTTAATTTATTAAGTTGTTTTATATACTATTTTATATATATATTAATAAAAAAAACATTCACTGCATTAATAACTAAACTCAACTGACACAATAAATCTATACTAGGCTTAAGTTAATGGTGAAAATAGTCCAGTTATCATATAATACTTCTGACATATTCATAAAATTTTGAATAATTTTGAAATATTAGTCACAATTCATTTTTTAGATTATTTGATCAGCTTGTTTTTTCATATTTTAAAAGTTGATATATATTATTATGTAAGTGTTGATTAATATTGTGTTGAAGTTATATATTATGATTGATTATTGTGAAATTTTAATTTCAATACTGTATTGAATACATTTTTAATTTCAAGTTGTTGTTCAAATTTCATTTTAATCAAAAATATTTCCTAAATTGATAAAATTCAGTTGATAGATACAAAGAATAGGTCTAGTTTGGTTAAGACATGGTCGAGTATGGTTCAGACTAGGTCTAGTATGGTTCAGACTAGGTCGATTACGGTTCAGACTAGGTCGAGTACAGTTCAGACTAGGTCGAGCATGGTTCAGACTCGTCTAAAATGGTTAAGTACTGGTCAAGTACACATTCACACTGTTAAGTATGGTTCAGACTATAGTCGAATATTATCAAGTAAATTTCAGACCAATTCAGACTGGTCGAGTAAAAATCAGTACAGTCGAGTACAGATATAGGCCATTTCAGACTTTTAATGGTTTGTAGTGTTTTGGTCTCTATGGATTATTAATGGTAAGATTTTTTTAAGTCTTTGTGCTAAAGTATATGTTATTAATTTCACATGTAGCTATTTTCCAATACGCCCAACTAGCAAGGTTCATTGTCTAAATTACTCTGTTGTGGTCAACTGGTGTCTATGGTCCATTTGTTCATTAGACATAGTGGTTTCGGTCTACAATGCTAAGATATTCAGTCCTATAATGGTGCCTATCAAGAAGCATATTTATAAGCACCACCAATCAATTAACTGAGTACCGCGGGCTGCATTTCTCTTCCATAGCTTGAACAATCAAGGTTCATAGTCTAAATCACTCTGGCGTGGTCTTGAACATTTACTTCATAGCAATGTAAGTTATTGGTACAAAAGCAGGTCGTCTATATTCATTTAAGATGATTTTTGGCATGTCATATCATATACTTTTAAAAGAGTCACCTTGTGAAGAGCAAATTAAGAACAAAAAGGTAACAAATAATTAGCAGAGTATAGTCAAGCGCGAAGACATGGAAATACGTGCCACCAGGTTTATTATACCCCAACGAATCAACAACGAACACCAGAAACAAGAAAACTAAGAAACGAAAATCATTTAAAAGAGGCAACGTATCAAATGCGAATCAACAACAGAGTAAATCTGGAGCGTAAAAACTGCTCCTAGTAAATATGCCCTGACTAGGTTATTTCAATAACACGAATACGGGACTAACACTAGAGACATGAAATGCCAAAAAAAACATTAAAAGAAAACCGGTAATGTGTATGATATGAATAAGGAACGAATAAGAATAACAAACTAAGATCCAACACATGAAACATGATGATCAAAAAAACAATTTATAAAAAGCGAATAAGAAATCAGTCGAGCGCGTAAAACGAATAGATACAATCTAACTGAATATTTTCATCTACAAGAACCTAAAACTTACACCAGAGAAAAAAACAAATAAAGACAATTTCAAAAAAGGACAAAGTTTAAAAAAAAACTATAAAGAATGAAAAAGTAACAGAACTTCTGTCGAGTGCTTTAACTGTTTTGTAAGCTCTAACTTGGGTTTTTCAACTCCAATTACCTAAGACTACCATCACACACTTAAAACGTAAAAAGACGTAACCATTAAAAAGGAGCAACGTATGAAATACAAATCAGGACCAAATAAATAGCGATAAAGAACAGGGTATCAGTCGAGCTCTGTTACGAATATGTAAGCGCTAATAAGGATGTGTCACATCGACAAACCCTGAGCTAACACCAGAGATAATATATGAAAAAGACAATAAAAACATTAAAAAAGTGCAAAGTATATAAAGCAAATAAGGAACGAATAAGTAGCAAGTAGTCCATAGTTCATAACAGACAGAAAAATGAAAAACAAGAATATATGATAAAAAATACAAAATACAAAATGTAAATACGAACTAGAATTGCCATTGCAAGCAATAGCGGATGTCACCCTTCCCCCTATTGCCACAAAGCGACAGCCTTTTCAAACTTGTTTAAAAGTAAATGCCCAAATATGCATGGTTATTCATCATTTTGTAAATTGTCAGTATATTCAGAGCATTTTAAAGTATTTCACATTTATACCGTTTCCATGGCAACGGCAGCCATTTTGAAAATTTCAAAGTCAAAAGTCTCATCTTTACTTGTCAGTTACCAATAATATCAAATTTCATTAATTTAAAACCATTTTGAGAATATTGACATTTTTGCAGTTTCCATGGCAAACGTGGCCATTTCGGAAATTCCAACTTCAAAAGTCAGATGTTGACTTGACAGTCAACAATCATATCAAGTTTCATCAGTAGTTCCGATGATAGTCAAAATCATTCAAAACTTGTATATAGTGGACAACTATATTGCATAAAAATTTGATGATTTAAAGTTCAAGCATAACAAAGTTATTCACCAAACCCGGAAGTTTATGGAGCATTTTGACCTTTCTGCATTGTTTCCAGGGAAACGGCAGACATTTTGGAAATTCCAACGCCAAATACCACATCTACCAAAGTTGTTCATCGTTATGCTAAAGTTTCAAAAAAATTGGAGCATTTTCATATTTTTGAAATATTTGGTGTAGTTTCCATGGCGACATAGTAGTTCCAATGATTGCCAAAATCGTCCAAAACCAGTATATGGGTGTCAACTTCATTGTATTAAAATATAATGATTCTGAGTTTAAGCATCTCCAAATTATTCACAAAAAACAAAAAGTGGAATTTTTCACAATTGTTTCGTTTCCATGGAAACGGCAGCCATTTTTTATGGTCTTAGACACTAGTGCAACTTGAAATTTTGTGTTCCTCATTATAGTTAACTATCTTTAAGATTGGTTCCATTGTCTCCAAAAAATGTGGCGGACAAAATAGTTGGCAGAATAATAATAATAACAAAGAAACAGAGGAAAAGCAATATGTCATCCGACATTGTCGATCGGGTGACACCATAAAGAACAAATAACGAACAAATAAGAATCAGGGTATCATTCTAGCGATGAAACGGGAACATACGCGCTAAATGGTTTTTATACACGTCTATAAACACATTTCTTACAACAATAAAAAAGAAAAAAAGAAATACAAATACAAGTATTAAGAGTTGCAACGTTTAAAAAGCGAATACGGAAATAATAGGCAACGAATAAGTAACAGGGTATCAGTCAATTACATTTAAGGATAACAGTACTGTAGTTGAAGAGTTGCCACCGTCAATTGTAGATTTGACGGTCGCAAATGCAGTTTTACTGGCGACGCGTACAAGTACAGTACTGTTATTCCGATTCAAATGCATTACAAAAAGAAAAAATACGATAAAACTTGAAAAAATGTCTAAATTTGTCGGATAAAATTACATTAAAACGGCGAATTCGAGATAGGTGTTGTTTTATTTTCGATTATATAGTAGTAATCGAACATTTGTTGATTCATCATCAATTTAAAATGACGGGTCCCTCCTTAGTTACGCCTGGTCAACTGTGGATTTGACGGCAACTGTTAGCCAATGAAAAAAATTGTTACATCCAAATTGCATTAGAATAACGTGTACATATGCGCAAAAATGGTAAGTTAACCTTTTACGGTCCGAAAAAATAATGAAAAGAAATAATTAAAAAGTTGCATTAAAGGACCGAATAAGTATCAGGGTATCAGTCTAGCACAACAACATGTACGTACGCGCTTATAGGTCTATTTCACGTCTTCAAACCCATAGTTAACAACAACAACAACAACAACAACAAAAGAGAACAGAGTTTCTAAAAAAAGCGAATAAGGAACGAACAAGAAGCGAATCTGTCACAGGTTATCAGTGGATCATGGAAACGAGTACATGTCCGCGAATAGACTAATAGACCTATTTTACGTCTAAAAACAGTCCTAGGTCCAAGTCCGCTTTTCAAGTTAACTAGATTTTGGTCCTAGGACTGGTCAGAGCAGTCCTATATTCGGTCACAGGTTAACTTTGACCAGTCCAAATGACTGGTTATCAAGTTAACTTGCTGTACAGGTTAGGAGTGCACCCATCTGTAGCTACATTGTAAAATCAACAACAATGACAAGGAAGGAAATTTAACAAAAGTCTTTACATGGTGCAACATTTAAGGTGGTATGGGAGTCTAAAATAAAAATGATAGAATTTGTTCATACTTTGCCAAATGTAGTATCTATCGATATATGTTCAAAAATATAATAAAAATGATAGATCAACGCACATTTTCTCAAGCTACAGGCTGTGACAAAATGACACATTTTGTATATATTATACAGTAAAAAACACCATTTTGTGATTTAAAACTAAATTAAATGATAGAATTGTAAAATAAATTACCAAAAAGATAGTCTTCAGACAATTCTATGAGAATATAAAAAGAAAAGATAGGCTCACCGTACGTTTAACTCGGCTAAAATACAAAAAATATATAAAAATTCCATGCAGATTCAGAAAATTCATTGTTTTAGAGTTACCTCCTCTTTAAATGCCAATTTAAAAACATTTAAAAACAATCAAAAATAATCTACACTATATTAATATTTATAAGTTATATTCTTATAAGTTGATTCTTTAAAATGACAATTCACATTAAACATGTTAAATTTCTTTATTCTTGGGTCAAACTTGATAGAAAATCTGGACCCAAGGTTCTCTTTTTTTTACAATCCAAGATGACGAAAGACACCCATACCTCCTAAAAAGGCGAATAAAGGACGAACAAATAGAGACCAATCCAGTCACGTATTTGTCCTTACAGCTGAACGGACGTACTGGGTCGGCTCTTCTTTGCCCGCTATCTACGATGAGGATTTACTATAGCTGGATCAACGACATACTATTTTTGGTGACATAAACCAATCCCACGCTGTACAGAAGTCAAACCGCGTAAATACCCGCGCCAGCATACACTCCAAAACCCCTTATGGTTGGGGGCGTGTTATGCCGACTGACGTCCGAGGGCTGTATCCTATAGCTAGGTATTGGATAATGGACCTTCATTTCACTGTATCACTACTTTGGTCCTAATGACGCTTTCTGTCATCGTTACTACTACGTCCGAGACTCATCGACCAGTACTCCATCATTGTGGTTAGCGGGCTACCAAGCCGACCATGCGAGGGCTGTAAAGCGAGTCAAGGTCGTTAAACACTTCCATCATCATCACGTAGCGAATAAGTAACAGGGTATCAGTTGATTGCGGATACGGGTATATGTGCGCTAATAGGCCTATATCCTGTCTATACACCCATATAATAACAACAACGACAAAGAAAAGAAATAAAAAAAAAACAAATTTAAAAGGTGCAACGTTTAAAAAGCGAATACGGAACGAACAAGAAGCGAAAAAGTAACAGCGTATCAGTCGATCGCGGATACGGGTACATAGGCGCTAATAGGGTTAGATTCAATCGTGAAACCAACGACTAACACCGGTACCAGAGACAGTTAATTAAGACACGGAATAATTAAAATGATACAACGTGTAAAAAGCGAAAAAGGAACGAATAAATAGCAAAAAAAATAACAGGGTATTAGTCGATTGCTGAAATGAATACATGCTCGCTAATAGATATATTTTACGTCTAGGAACCCAGAGCTAACACAGAAGAAAGGAAAGAAAGCATTAAAAGTGTTCAAAAGCGAATAAAAAACAAAAAAATTGCTAATAAGTATCAGGATATCAGTCGACGCTGCGATGAGTATGTACGCCCCAATAGAGTTATGGCACGTCTATAAAACTACAGGTAATAATTAAAAAAACAGAAAGGATATTAAAAGAAAGCAATAAAAGGTGAAACTTTTAAGAAGCGAATTAAAACGAATAAGTAACGTAACGAATAGGTATCAGTCGAGTGCCTACACTGGTCCATACAAGTAGTAATATATAACAAGAGTATAAGGAAAGAATAAGTAGAGAAAAAGTAACAGTCTGAAACGCTGAAACGGATTCTAATACTAATAAGTTTATTTTTACTTATAAATACATGGGTTTAACACAAGAGTCAGGTAAATGAAAGAAACTTAAGCATTTAAAAGGGTGAAACGTTTTAAAAATTATTACAGAACGAAAAAACTACGAATACTAAACAGTGTACTTTTCTAGCACTGAAATGGGTACAAACGCGCTAATAGGTATATTTCATGCTTACTTACCCTTATATACCACGAAAGAAAACAAAATGTTTCAAAAGGAGCAACGTATAACATACAAATAAGGATAAAATAAGTAACAATGTGTCTGTCGAACTCAGATACAGATACATACGCCCTTATTGGATAATTACACGTTACGAACTTATATAGCTACTACCAGAGACAAGAAAATAAAAGTTCATTTTTTTTTCAAAAAGGTTCAACGTAAAACAAACGTATAACAAAGAATAAGCAACGAATAAGCAACAGGATATTAGTCGAACGCTTAATCGGGTACATACGATCATAGTGTTGTTTTACCTCTTAGAACATAAGGCTTACACCAGAGACATGAAAATGAAAGAAAGTTGTAACTTATAACAAACGTATAACAAACAAAAAAGGAACGAATAAAAAAGGGGTATCAGTCGTTCCTGAAATGGATACATAATTGTAATTCAGGTTATTCCATCATTAAGAACCATAAGTTAACGTCAAAGACAAGAAAAAAATGTTGCAACGTATAACAAACGTCAACAAACGAATGAGGAACGAATGAGGAACGAATAAGCAATAAAGTATTAGTCGAGCGCTGAAATGGGTGCATACGCGTTCATATGATTATATTCGTTCTACAGTCAAAAAGCGAATACCAGAGACAAGGAAATAAAAGAAAAGAAAGTATTAAAGAGATGAAACGTATTAAAAGTGAAAAATGAACGAACGAGTAACAGGTATCAATCGAGCGCTGAAATGGGTACATACGCACTTATTGTTTATTTCTATCTACGAACCCATAGCTTACACCCGAGTCATGAAAATAAGATAATTATAAAATATTTAAAAGATGCAACGTATAAAACGCGAATAAAGAACGAAGAAGTAGCAAATAAGTAACAGGGAATCAGTCGATCGCTATAATGGGTACATAATCGATTACAGGGTAATGTCACCATGACGAACCAATAATTAACACCAGAAAATAAAAAAAAAAAACAATATCGTACCTCAGAATAAAACAGGTCTTAAATAGATAAAGGAAGATGTGGCGTGAGTGCCAATGAGACAACTCTCCATCCAAATAACAATTTAAAAAAAAACCATTATAGGTCAATGTACGGCCTTCAACATGGAGCATTGGCTCACACCGAACAACAAGCTATAAAGGGCCCCAAAATTACTAATGTAAAACCATTCAAACGGGAAAACCAACGGTCTAATCTATATAAAAAAACGAGTAACGAGAAACATGTACTATAAATTACATAAACAAACGACAACTACTGTTCATCAGATTCCTGACTTAGGACAGGAGCAAACATTTGCAGCGGGATTAAACGTTTAAATGGATCCAATCCTTCTCCCTTTTTCTGAAACAATAGCATAACATCACAACATAGAAAAACACACGATGAAATATCAATACATTTGCTTAAAACCTGTATATAAAGGATAAGCATAATAAAAAGCAAATAAGGAACGAATAAGAAATAAATAACAAATGAGTAACGAATAAGGAATAGATAATAAAAAGGTAACGAATACAACATAAAGAAATAAAAAACCAACTTGACCATCCTGATGTAGTAACGTCGTGAATGAAGAAAGGTTATTTACTATTGCTTCAGGTATATACCAGTATAAACATGGTCTGTCCTTCTCTTTATATACCTTTAATTACAAGGGACAATATTATGGACAGAATGACACATGGATTTATGATTGTAAATACAAATGTGAATGTCTTCAAGCAAGTCTAGGATTCTATAGATGTTAAGAATTGTAAGTCATAATATATATTATACTCAGATGTTTGAATATGATATAAAGAAAAACAAACAAGAAACCAACTTCACAACCTTGATGTGGTTATGTTCTGTCATGAAATGGAAACGGTTATAGTTCTACTGCTTCAGGTTTATAACATTATAAACATGATTTTTTCCTTCTGTTTAGCTCCTAATACCTGTTTTTACAAGGGACAATATTATGGACAGAATGACACATGGTTTGATGATTGTAAATACAGATGTGAATGTCGTCAAGCAAATCTAGGATTCTATAGATGTAAAGAATTGTAAGTCATAATATATATTATACTCAGATGTCTTTTTTTTTTTTTTACCAACAAATAAATATTCTTTATTCTTCAAATTGCTTGTTACATCTTTACTTCATTGTCCAAGATTCAATAAAGTATCCCTGTGAATTACTTTCTGAGTATCCAGGCAAATACACAGAATATAATAAAATATAATAAAACATTATTTTTTTTCCCATCAATTATATTAATCTTTTTAACTTTATGAAAAATACATTTTGAGATACTGTTTGGTTCTCATTCATAAACCTTCGTAAATCCTTTATAAACATAGCATACACATCTAAAAATTTCAGTTTTTGCTCGGATACATAGTACGACTTGTAAATACAAAAACCTATAATTGTCAAGAAATAATTAAAACCGTTATACCCTTGATCTGATATTTTGTATCCAAATACTATATGTTTTGCTAATATCTTGTTTTGAAAATTCATTTTTGCTAGAAGATAATGTACTTTCTCCCAAAAATCTTTCAAAAATGAACATGTAATAAAGAAATGCAAATAATCTTCTTCTTTTGTTTTACAAAAATTGCATTTATCGTTCTCAGATATTTTCCACTTTAATAGTAGCTGCTTTGTAGGAATAATATATTGAAGCAGTTTCCATCTGAAAATTTTTAACTTATTTTCCTTTAAAATTTTAAATATAAAATCGTATACAAATGACATCTGTGGTATGTATTCTAATTTTAAATATCTTGTCCAAATGTTGATACCTATTGGCTTTATATATTTTTTATCTACTAAAGTTTTATAGAGTATTTTATTGTTGATATCTTTTGTTTCAATTTGTTTATTTTGCCATCTTAATTTAACTTTACATATATTGATTATACTCTTAATGGAGTTTTCTTTTTTTAAAATAAAATTAACGGTACCAATTTTCTTGCACCAGATGCGCATTTCGACAATACATGTCTCTTCAGTGATGCTCGTGGCCAAAATATTTGAAATCCAAAGCTTATATAAAAGATGAAGAGCTATAATCCAAAAGGTCCAAAAAGTATAGCCAAATCCGTGAAAGGAACCAGAGCTTTGCATGAGGGAGATACATTCCTTAATTTATAATAATTTCTATCATTTTGTAACAGTAAATTTTAATAAAACAAAAAATCCGTATTTTCATGCCAGTACCGAAGTACTGGCTACTGGGGTGGTGATACCCTCGGGGACTAATAGTCCACCAGCAGAGGCATCGACCCAGTGGTAGTAATAAAATTAACGGTACCAATTTTCTTGCACCAGATGCGCATTTCGACAATACATGTCTCTTCAGTGATGCTCGTGGCCAAAATATTTGAAATCCAAAGCTTATATAAAAGATGAAGAGCTATAATCCAAAAGGTCCAAAAAGTATAGCCAAATCCGTGAAAGGAACCAGAGCTTTGCATGAGGGAGATACATTCCTTAATTTATAATAATTTCTATCATTTTGTAACAGTAAATTTTAATAAAACAAAAAATCCGTATTTTCATGCCAGTACCGAAGTACTGGCTACTGGGGTGGTGATACCCTCGGGGACTAATAGTCCACCAGCAGAGGCATCGACCCAGTGGTAGTAATAAAATTAACGGTACCAATTTTCTTGCACCAGATGCGCATTTCGACAATACATGTCTCTTCAGTGATGCTCGTGGCCAAAATATTTGAAATCCAAAGCTTATATAAAAGATGAAGAGCTATAATCCAAAAGGTCCAAAAAGTATAGCCAAATCCGTGAAATGAACCAGAGCTTTGCATGAGGGAGATACATTCCTTAATTTATAATAATTTCTATCATTTTGTAACAGTAAATTTTAATAAAACAAAAAATCCGTATTTTCATGCCAGTACCGAAGTACTGGCTACTGGGGTGGTGATACCCTCGGGGACTAATAGTCCACCAGCAGAGGCATCGACCCAGTGGTAGTAATAAAATTAACGGTACCAATTTTCTTGCACCAGATGCGCATTTCGACAATACATGTCTCTTCAGTGATGCTCGTGGCCAAAATATTTGAAATCCAAAGCTTATATAAAAGATGAAGAGCTATAATCCAAAAGGTCCAAAAAGTATAGCCAAATCCGTGAAAGGAACCAGAGCTTTGCATGAGGGAGATACATTCCTTAATTTATAATAATTTCTATCATTTTGTAACAGTAAATTTTAATAAAACAAAAAATCCGTATTTTCATGCCAGTACCGAAGTACTGGCTACTGGGGTGGTGATACCCTCGGGGACTAATAGTCCACCAGCAGAGGCATCGACCCAGTGGTAGTAATAAAATTAACGGTACCAATTTTCTTGCACCAGATGCGCATTTCGACAATACATGTCTCTTCAGTGATGCTCGTGGCCAAAATATTTGAAATCCAAAGCTTATATAAAAGATGAAGAGCTATAATCCAAAAGGTCCAAAAAGTATAGCCAAATCCGTGAAAGGAACCAGAGCTTTGCATGAGGGAGATACATTCCTTAATTTATAATAATTTCTATCATTTTGTAACAGTAAATTTTAATAAAACAAAAAATCCGTATTTTCATGCCAGTACCGAAGTACTGGCTACTGGGGTGGTGATACCCTCGGGGACTAATAGTCCACCAGCAGAGGCATCGACCCAGTGGTAGTAATAAAATTAACGGTACCAATTTTCTTGCACCAGATGCGCATTTCGACAATACATGTCTCTTCAGTGATGCTCGTGGCCAAAATATTTGAAATCCAAAGCTTATATAAAAGATGAAGAGCTATAATCCAAAAGGTCCAAAAAGTATAGCCAAATCCGTGAAAGGAACCAGAGCTTTGCATGAGGGAGATACATTCCTTAATTTATAATAATTTCTATCATTTTGTAACAGTAAATTTTAATAAAACAAAAAATCCGTATTTTCATGCCAGTACCGAAGTACTGGCTACTGGGGTGGTGATACCCTCGGGGACTAATAGTCCACCAGCAGAGGCATCGACCCAGTGGTAGTAATAAAATTAACGGTACCAATTTTCTTGCACCAGATGCGCATTTCGACAATACATGTCTCTTCAGTGATGCTCGTGGCCAAAATATTTGAAATCCAAAGCTTATATAAAAGATGAAGAGCTATAATCCAAAAGGTCCAAAAAGTATAGCCAAATCCGTGAAAGGAACCAGAGCTTTGCATGAGGGAGATACATTCCTTAATTTATAATAATTTCTATCATTTTGTAACAGTAAATTTTAATAAAACAAAAAATCCGTATTTTCATGCCAGTACCGAAGTACTGGCTACTGGGGTGGTGATACCCTCGGGGACTAATAGTCCACCAGCAGAGGCATCGACCCAGTGGTAGTAATAAAATTAACGGTACCAATTTTCTTGCACCAGATGCGCATTTCGACAATACATGTCTCTTCAGTGATGCTCGTGGCCAAAATATTTGAAATCCAAAGCTTATATAAAAGATGAAGAGCTATAATCCAAAAGGTCCAAAAAGTATAGCCAAATCCGTGAAAGGAACCAGAGCTTTGCATGAGGGAGATACATTCCTTAATTTATAATAATTTCTATCATTTTGTAACAGTAAATTTTAATAAAACAAAAAATCCGTATTTTCATGCCAGTACCGAAGTACTGGCTACTGGGGTGGTGATACCCTCGGGGACTAATAGTCCACCAGCAGAGGCATCGACCCAGTGGTAGTAATAAAATTAACGGTACCAATTTTCTTGCACCAGATGCGCATTTCGACAATACATGTCTCTTCAGTGATGCTCGTGGCCAAAATATTTGAAATCCAAAGCTTATATAAAAGATGAAGAGCTATAATCCAAAAGGTCCAAAAAGTATAGCCAAATCCGTGAAAGGAACCAGAGCTTTGCATGAGGGAGATACATTCCTTAATTTATAATAATTTCTATCATTTTGTAACAGTAAATTTTAATAAAACAAAAAATCCGTATTTTCATGCCAGTACCGAAGTACTGGCTACTGGGGTGGTGATACCCTCGGGGACTAATAGTCCACCAGCAGAGGCATCGACCCAGTGGTAGTAATAAAATTAACGGTACCAATTTTCTTGCACCAGATGCGCATTTCGACAATACATGTCTCTTCAGTGATGCTCGTGGCCAAAATATTTGAAATCCAAAGCTTATATAAAAGATGAAGAGCTATAATCCAAAAGGTCCAAAAAGTATAGCCAAATCCGTGAAAGGAACCAGAGCTTTGCATGAGGGAGATACATTCCTTAATTTATAATAATTTCTATCATTTTGTAACAGTAAATTTTAATAAAACAAAAAATCCGTATTTTCATGCCAGTACCGAAGTACTGGCTACTGGGGTGGTGATACCCTCGGGGACTAATAGTCCACCAGCAGAGGCA
Source organism: Mytilus edulis (assembly GCF_963676685.1). NCBI lineage: Eukaryota > Metazoa > Mollusca > Bivalvia > Mytilida > Mytilidae > Mytilus > Mytilus edulis. The sequence goes on from NC_092348.1 coordinate 1,930,787, forward strand.
TCGACCCAGTGGTAGTAATAAAATTAACGGTACCATTCAGTGGTAGTAATAAAATTAACGGTATCCATTCTTTTGGGATGCAGGATTTTAACATCTTAAACTATGCAATCCAGTTTGTTTTATTAATTAACTTTTTTTAAATAAAACTTTCGGATAAATTTCCTTCACGATCGAATATGTCGTTAATATAAACCAATCCACTTTTAACCCAGTTCGGGAAAAATAAGCATTTGTTGCGACATTTAATATATTTATTTCCCCAAATAATCTGTTTTCTAATATTAGAAAAGTGATTAGAAAATGTTGATAAACCTCCTGCTGTTTTAACCCAACTTGAAATTACTTGTAAATAAAAATCGGGTATTTTTGCAAGTCCATCTATTGATTTAATATTATCTAAATTCATGTTAAAAACAAGAAAGTTTTTACCAAGATTGTTCAAATATTAAGAAGGAATAATCTTCCAGTTCGGCATATTGGTTGTTGTTAATTTAGAGACCCATGAGGCTTTCAGTGCTGTAAAATAACTGTCAAAATCGATCATTCTTAACCCCCCTTTTTGGTATTCGCCAATAAGTGTGTTTCTTTTTACTTTGTCATTTTTTCCTTCCCAAATATATTTGAAACAGCAGCTTTCAATTTCTTTCAAGTAAATATCTGGAACTTTGCACGAAGTAGCCAAAAATGTAAATTTTGGTAATATTAAAGATTTTATGATCAATATTTTCCCAACCATTGTTAATTTTCTTTTTTCCCATGTTTTAATTAATGATTTCATGTTATCTATTTTAGGTTCCCAATTTAACTTTTCACATTGAAGTCTATCGTGACCAAAATAAATGCCTAAAGCTTTGACAGGTTTGTCTGTCCAGCGTATGCCCTCAATCTTATCTAGCGCCCCAATCCAAATTCCTTCTGTTTTATTACGGTTTAGCTTCAACCCTGAGAAAGAGCCAAATGTTTCAATTATATTCATAGCTTTAGATATATCTGATTTTGAACTACAAAACAGAGTTGTATCATCAGCTAATTGTGATATTTTGATGCTATGTGTTTAATTGTCTATAGTAATGCGAAAACCTTTAATGTCTGAGGTTTGCCTCAATCGCTCGGCCATAATTTCGACCGATAAAACAAAAAGTAAAGCCGATAAAGGACACCCTTGACGGATTCCTCTAGAGTTTTCAAAAATTTCGGATACCCATCCATTATTTATTACACACATCTGTATTCCCTTATATAATGTTTCCACCCATGATATGAATGATTCATTAAAACCAAAATGTTTTAGAACACCTAACATAAATTCCCATTCCAAAGAATCAAAAGCTTTTGTAAAATCAACAAATATTATAGCCCCATCTATTCCGTTTGATTCTGCATAGTCCATTATATCTTGAATTTGCCGTAAATTAAATCCAATAAATCGATTTTTTACATATCCAGTTTGATCTTCATTAATTAATTTAGGAAGAAGTTTTTTTTAGTCTCTGTGCTAAAACATGAGATAGTATTTTCAAATCTACATTTAATAATGATATTGGACGATAATTGTCTAAAGATAATGGATCATTTTTCTTGAATAATAAAGTAAGAACACCCGTTCGTTGTGTATATGAAAGAAGTTTTTCCTCATGTCCCTTGTTTAGAACTTTTACTAACAGTGTTTTTAATTTTTCCCAGAACGTCTTATAAAATTCTAATGTTAAACCATCTAGACCCGGTGATTTATTTAACTTCATCGTGTTAGTACATTCATCTATAGTAACCTCCCCATCACACATTTTAAATTCATTTACATTTATCTCCCTTTCCATAACAGTATCACCTATATATTTATGCAGTAGATCTTTATCTGGGGCCGTGGTTGTATATAATATTTTATAATAGTTTTTAATCATTTTTAAAATTTGTTCTTGATTTGTTGTTACCTCGTTATTTTCATTTTTGAGTTTATTAATAGATTTTTTTACCTGTCGCTGTTTTTCTAATCCCAGAAAATAAGAATTATTTTTTCCCCCTAGCTCTATTCATTTCTCCCTTGATCTAATTTGAGCCCCCTTTGCTTTATATTCATAAATTGTGTCTAATTGTAATTCTAATTGTTTATATTATTTGTAAGTGTTTCATCTTCGTTTAATTGTTCATCTCTGATTGTCGTTAAGTGTTCTAATTCGCTTTCTAATTTTCTTGTTGTCTCCCTTGATAATTTCGATTTTCTTTTACAGTATAAAATAGATTCGTCTCTAATTTCAACCTTTAGATTGTCCCATAATAGACGGATATCGCTACTGTCATTATTGATTAAACGATTTTCGAACTGATTTATTACTCTGTTGATTGTTTTTTTATATTCAATATCCTTTAAAATATAATTATTTAGTTTCCAGTATCCATTCCCTCTTTCTGAAGCCCCTGTCTTAAAGTTTAAAACTATCCCTTGATGGTCAGTCACCTTAATCAGTGCCGGTTTAATTTTACAATATTCAACGAGAGACTGAAATTCTTTTGCAATTAAAATTAAATCTATCCTACTGGCTTGTGTCTTATCCTTTCTTCTCCATGTAAACTGTTGTGTGCTTTTATGTAACATACGCCAAATATCTATAAAATTATGATTTTTCATTAGAACTTTTAAACTATTAACAGGCTCAGAAAATTTCGTATTTTTATTTAAGCTTTTCCTATCTAAAGTCTTCAACGCTTCATTAAAATCGCCGGCAACCAGAGTAATGCCTATAGAATTTTCTTTTATAAAATTGTTTACATTTTTAAAGAAAGAATTTCTATCTGTTCTATAATTTGGCGCGTATAGACAAACTAAAGACAATATTACATTGTCCATTTTCACATTTAATAAAATAATTCTTCCGTCGTTATCGACCTCAATGTCTGCATATTTGTTGATACCTATTGCTACCCCCCTACTTGCCGTAGTTCCATGACTGCAGTGAAAAATAAAATCAGTTTCCTTTTCTAGACTAGCCCTAGTTTCTTCATTGAGATGTGTTTCTTGTAAAAGGGCAATGGGACACTTATTACGTTTAACCCAATCTATAACTCTTAATCCTTTTTCTTTATTTTGTATACCATTAACATTAAGTGTACATAAATTGATATTTGTCATTGTAATGATTAATTAAAGGGTTATTTAATTTCGTTGACCTATCTACACGATCTATTCTAACATTAAAGTACAAACTTTCAATTGACAACAGGTAAAAATTTGCGACCTTATTTAACATGTTTAATCTCGTGTCAATTATTAACCCGTGAAGTACGGACGTACCCAGGTATACATAATTTGTTTCATCACCTGTTACAATGTGTATATTAAAAAAGCATTCAATTTGGACAAATAATTCTACCTCTATCGGTTTAAATGGATTATGTTGCAGTACACTAAAAACTAAGTGAAATAGAAATAATGTGCGAGTTAGACTTTTTAAACATTTGAATTGAGTATTTTGCAATTGAAAAGTGTTTTTGCAAATGTGGCATACTATAGATAAGCCTGAACTTAGAATGGATTTAAATACTGTTTTAGAATTCATACGTAAATGATTTTTTGGATTACTTTTACAATTCTGAAACAGATGTTTTCTGAAGATGAACACATTTCTGATAAGGTAAGTAATTTTGGATATATACCCAAGATTGTTTTTATATGTTTGTTTACAAATTACTTTGTTATCACTTGCAACAAAAGGTTGGTGTTTGTTATCAACTAATAGTAAGTCCCATAAAGTCTCGCAAAACGTATCGCCTTTATGATGTACATGCATATTTAAATCATATTTACGCACAATTACATTATACAAATACATTGTAAGAAATAACTGTTTCATATACGTACAGTTACAGGTTTTGAAAATGACAATATGTAATCTACCTTGTTCTTGTTTAAAGGTAGTTTTACGATTTTTTTTGCTATAACATCTTTCTAAAAATAGCTTTTGGAAAACCCAGTATTGCAAGTAAGCACAAAATTGCTTGATATATAACATCCTCGACATTGTACATGTAATCCTCTGTTTATAATATAATTTGATTAACTTCTCATCTACTTTCTTATAGTAATTGTATAAAATCTCAACTTCACATGTTGATCTTCGTGCTATAAAACCATAAATGTTGTACATTATCATTTCCATTTCAGATACGAACATTTCAAATTTAATCAATATACATTTGGCGGATAACAAAATGATAGTACTACATACCCATGTCCATGATACTATTGGTGTAGTACTAACAGCTAAATATATTTGATTGAAATTTATAAAGCAACAAAAAAATGTATAATATAAACTATTTTTTTTGGTCAATGAATAACTTCTGTTATCCGATAGATTTTCACACTGATTTGATGTTTCTAAATATAGCATAGGGAAAACCCAGTTTTTTAAAAACAGCTGGTTGACTTTTTTTCCTATGTATATACAATGATAATACTTAAACAAATGATTATGCAAAATCTGATTGATCATGATTCTGAAAATATATATTATCTTTTGACCTGTTAAATAATCTATGTAACACCATAACTTTGATTCTAATATTTTCAATTGACATCTTAAAAATACAAACATTTGTATAGTAATGCATAACTTTAGTCTTATTAATAGCGTTTTCAACACCATATTAACTTTTTCATACCATATCTTGTTTAATAACATTCCAACATTTTTAAATATTTCATCTTTACTTCGATTAAACTCTGTATTTGAGCTTGTTTTTTTTCCATTTATATATTTTTTTGTTTTTGTTTTTCTAAATAATATAAAAATATATGTTCAGTTCATTATAGTATAAAAAAAATTTTAAATGTACATTTCAGTGGTAAATCATTACAATACAATATTTTGAAATATGTTACAACAGTTGTTTTGACTATAAAATGATAAAATAGTCTATCCTTTTGATTTCTTAGGTGCAATGTCATCAGTAGGTGTTGGTGGGGTATGATTTCTCGCTGTGGTTCTTCTTGCATTTTTTGGAGTTCTCACAAATTTATCAATTGATTGTTGGGATTTATCATTTGCTGAGTTACTGACATTTGATATTTGCACATTTTTTGTTGAACCTGTTCTTGTATCACTGTGTTTGCTAGACCCCTTACTATTTTGTGATGGTTTAAGTTGTGATGTGTTAGTGGTTTTGTCAGTTGTTTCAGACATTTGTTCTTTTGTCTGAGCTTCATTGGATTGTAGATTTTCTGCACTTTCATTATCATCAACCTCTGAGTTGTCATCATTTTTATGTTCACTTTGAAGGTCAGTTGGGCAGTCCATCATTTTATGCCCACTTTCTTTGCAAGTTCTACAAACCCAGTCATTTGGACATTCATATATCAAGTGACCAGGCTGCAAGCATTTATGACAAGTTTTTACATTGTTTTCATAATTGATGCTTCTGTTGATTTCAGGTTGTCCAGCATGGAAAATCCTAGCCATGTATTTGCCTATCTGCAGATTTCTTGGTATAGTCTTGTATAGTACCTTGCTGATTACCACTCTGTCACCAGTCTGGCAAGCAGTTAATTCGCCATTGACTCTCAAATATTCTCGGAAAATGTCTTGAATCTCACACCCTTGTAGAGTTAGAGCTCTGTGGATTTGTCCATCGTCAGCGGACAGAGGGACATTCTTCACCTTAATACGAATAGTGTTTTCTTGAAGCCTACCAGGATTGCGAGGATTTTGTGAGTACAGGGGCACCTGCCTGCCACGCAGGTTAAGCCCTGTCACTAACAAAGACAGTCTGTCCTCCTCGTTGTCCATATAAAGGCGCCACATTTCTCTGATCCGTTGAATACCTTTAATACACTCTGCCGGGACTTTGGTACCTATGGCATTGTATATCTCTACATTTGTGAGCCAAAGAGTTATTGGGGGTTTTACTGAGCCATGTACGTACATCTTCGTCTTTAAGAAAGATGGGTTTTACAAAGTTTCCGGTATTATTACTTTGAGGTGTCTCAGATTGATTGTTTTCAGTTTGTTTGTTTTGAGATTTACCAGTGACTACTTCAGAAAAAGACGCCATTTTTTCTTTGTTTTGATTATGTTCATTCATTTCATCTCCGTCAGATTTACTTTCTTCGTTTTGTAGAACACTCAGGAGGCGTTTCATACGATCAGCATTCATACGCTTACATATTGCTTCAAGTTGTGGATCCATCTTACCTCTATTTCATTAATAATTAAATTTTTTTTAACGGAGTGCTATCTCAACGAGCCTTAGCAACAAGGGACATCACTCTACTCAGATGTCTTAATGTGATTGGAGAGTGTAACTGTAGAGAGTAACTGTAGAGAGTCATATTACCCTGTTTTACAGTACAATACCGGATATAGACTTGAATGAGAGAAATTATGTGTGCTTAATCCCTGTCATAATACTTGTTAAGAGTTATAGAATAAATAATCGAAGAATTCAAATAGAGAAAAGGATTCAACGAGTGACCGAACAACACTTTATTCACGAATGGGCGTAGCGCATTTGTTAATTATCAAAGTTTTTCGGTCACGAGTTGAATACACCTGAATTATTTGATTCGTTATTCTTTTGTTTATATTGCTAATTGAATTTGTATTGGACTTTAAGAAGAAAATGTAAGGAACTGTAACTTTTTTACGCATTCACATGTGTGTTGATGCGAGTTCATTGAAGCCAGAGGAGTGAAATAACCGAATGTTTTGGTTTTTATTTCACTGGAAAATTACAGTACCTCATGGCAATCAACGTAATAATTAAGAATATCTTTTATAAGGGTACAATAAGTGGAAAATTGGTCCTCATCAGGGAAGACTGACACTTGCATGTCTTTATATAATTATCAAATGTACCAGGACTATAATTTAGTACGCCAGACGCGCGGTTCGTCTACATAAGACTCATCAGTGACGCTCATATCAAAATATTCATAAAGCCAAACTAGTACAAAGTTGAAGAGCATTGAGGATCCAACATTTCAAAAAGTTGTGCCAAATACGGGTAAGGTAATCTATGCCTGGGATAAGAAAATTCTTAGTTTTTCGAAAAATTCAAAGTTTTGTAAATAGGAAATTTATAAAAATGACCACATTATTGATATTCATGTCAACACCGAAGTGTTGACTACTGGGCTGGAGATACCCTCGGGGACGAAACGTCCACCAGCAGTGGTATCGACCCAGTGGTGTAAATAATTATCAAAGGTACCAGAACTATAATTTAGTAAGCCTTTTTCAACAAATACGTCACTATTGTATACTATTTGAATGTGATGAATGTTGGTGACGTAGAGATAAAGCTCATATATACCTACAGAAAATTACTTGTTTCAAAAGTATGTGTATGTTTCCGTCCTTAGCTAATTACCAGTGAGGAATTGTGGGTATTACTTGTTATCCCTCGGCCCATCTCTCGTCGCTTTGGTGATGCAAGAAGAGTGTCAGCATATTTTTTGCCGTATCCTATTTAAATTTGGATGGCAGATTTCTGTCATTGTTTTTTGTTAGATTTTATCCATTTGAAAGAAGTAGGTTCACAAACGGTTAAATTGGCCCTAATAGTTTGGTATTCATTTAATCAGGCCAACATAGTACAAATTTAACATAGAAATAACATTTCTGTTACTTTTTATACATAATAACTTCCTTTAATCAAAATAACAAAATCTTAAATCCTTAAATATGCATTATTTTTACACAATAACATCCAAAAGTGTGCTTATTTGAAGCCAATAATGTACTCTTATGAAGAGATTTATTAAAAAAAAAAAGTATAGCTTTAAGCTACGGAATAGATCCATTTAGGAACCAATTTCTAATTTTATGATAAAGTTGAATATCGAGGACACATTTTGCCTAATGTGAACCTTGTACTTTGTCATCAATATGATGACATCAAAAATAAGAAGCATATTAAATGAAGAACATGTAGAAAAACAAGAAAAATTGTAAAACTTTTCACTATACGATCATTCACTATCATGTATGAATGGTATTGTCCACCTTTTTAGCTCTTGCTAATTGAAGCCTGAAATATGGTTCCTTAATGTTATGTTTGATAGTGTCGAACATGCCCAATTTTTCTGTACCTGCCTGCTTTATTCTTACATCCAAATGTAACCAACCTACATGAGTGATCACTGTTTCAATTTCATATATGTTAAATCACACACATGAGTTTTAATATTCCATGTGTAAGAGTTGTCTCCCATACCCTAGGTCTACCTCGTGACAAATTGTTTAACAAAATCAATTAACGTCAAAAAGAATTGTTTGTTTTTTCAATTTACTCAAACCCCCTTTAACTACAAATTTTTATTTCTTCTGATAAAAAATAGGTTACGAATATCAATTTCTGATTGAAATGAAAAAAATAGTTATAACAAATGAACCTCTACATTACACCAATTTTTGATATATTTGTTTATATTTGTTTATATTTGTTTATATTTGTTTATATTTATTGTTAGAGTTCTTGTGGCACAGTTCCGCTCATTGTTCACTTGATTAACTATTCATAATTACTTGTATAGGACCTTTATGTTACAAACCCTGCACATTTTGAGAGTTTTGATTTGACTATGAGATAATTCAACGTAATTTCTTGTGGCGTTAGACTTTTCATCAAATTGGAATATAATGCTTGTGTAAGGTTTTTTTTATTCAGTAATCTATGCAAAAACAAATATAAAACTTTATATCAATATCTTTTTCATTAACATTGAACTTTTCTCACAATCAATATTTACATTTCATTTGTAGTAAAACTAAGAGTAAGCAGTTAAGACTTACAAAAAACCTAACTGTGGTATGATTGCAAATGAGACAACTATTGATTGATAGAAAGCCTTTATACATATTAAAGGCAACCATTCGGCTTTCAACTGTGTGAAGAAACCTAGCCGTATAGTCGTCTATAAAAGGCCCCGACAAAAAAAAGAAATGAATTGAATTGAAAAAAATAAAGGTCTAATTTATATCAAAATTATTTACGAACACAAATATGACAGACATTACTGTAACATAGCTTCCTATCTTTGCTATGAACCAACAAAAACTTTTTAATCAAATGCTCCCCGTTTGAGAAAAAAGTCAAATCACAAAAAAGTGCTGAACTCCGACAAAAATTCAAAACGGAAAGTACCTAATCATGTGGCAAAATAAAAGCTCCAACACATTAAGCGAATGGATAACAACAGTCATATTCCTGACTTGGTAGAGGCATTTTCTTGTGTAAAAAATCGTGGATTGAACATGTTTGTTTATCTAGCTATACCTCTGACTTGTATGCAGTCGCCTAAAATTGCATCAAATAGACATAATAGGTAAAAATGTCAAAAATAGGGGTAATGTCCCAGGTTAGAGGAGGGTTGGAGTTTCGCTTACATCCCGCCACATTATGTATATATGTGCTTGTACCAAGTCAGGATCCTGTAATTCAGTTGTTGTCGTTTGTTTATATGTTACATATTTGTTTTTCGTTAATTTTTTGGCATAATAAGGCCGTTAGTTTTCTCGTTTGAATTGTTTAACATTTTCAAGTCGTGGCCTTTTATAGCTGATTATGCAGTATTGGTTTTGCTCATCGTTGAACGCTGTACGGAAATCTATAAATGTTTTAATTTCTGTGTCATATTGGTCTCTTGTGGAAAGCTGTCTCATTGGCAATCATACCGCATCTTCTGTTTGATATGCACAGCAGTCAACATTGTATTGTAATCTTACTCACTACATAAATCTAAGCTAAATGTTTTTCTTGTCCTCCTTATGACAAGCTGATACAGAATGAGGTTGGCAAATGATGTTTGTATTATATTAGTACATTATGATATAGAATATTACAAACGTATCATATTTGGTTCCGATGGTTAACTTTATTTTATAATCTGCATATGAATCATGTCTGAAGACATTTGACCTTATCAAATATCAAATAGCAGAGTTACAGCCTGCGGTCGTGATTTTAGTATATTGCAAAATATAATGGCAGTTCAAAAACGACAATTTACGACAGAATTTGGCAGCATAAATATAAAAATTCGACTTCATCTATCTAGTTTCCTTTTTTGTCCGGATTACTCGGACTCTACCTAATCAGACAATATTTGGAAATCACCATGGCAGAAAATAACTAATCAGCTGAGTGCATTTACTATCTGTAGGCAAACGTCGAGAGGCAACAATTGACTAATTAAAAAAGGAGTTGATGGTATTATTTTATGAAATGATGTGGTTATATAGCGTCACCTAACGGATTCATTTATAACTTTGAAACGACATGTTTGAAGCATAGTTTTACGTCTCCTCGGTTTTTTTTTACGATTGTTTGGAACTGAAAACTGTTGGTATGTCGATAACTATTCAAAAGCAAAAGCACCGACTTCACCTTCCCTTTAATTTTAGTAGAAATATTGGATTTACTACAAGAAAACCGTTGGTTCGACGCACATGTTTCAAGCATAGTTAAAGGTCTTTATTTTTTTCTATTCTCCGGAAAAGAAAGCTGTTGTTAAAAAGAATTAAATGTAATTGCAAGAACAATCTCTGACTTTATCAATCAACTAGACAGGAATGCACGTATCCGATAAAACTTATAAAGATGAATCTCGAGTTCCCAACGGTAAAAAATATATGATTTTAATTATCTATATTTCAAAAGAACAGTATATTTTGAAATATAAATATTAAGCGTTTATTCATAACAACGTAGATTTACATTAGGAAATGTACAATTTTCATAGACAACAAAGACAATAACAATCAAAACCAAGGAGTAAACAAAGACTCACAAAAACCAAAGGACATTTACACCAACAGTTATAAAAATAATTAAGAAACAACACGAACTCCACTAAAAACCGGAAGTGAAATCAGGTGCTCTGGAAGGGTAAGCATCTCCTGAACCGTATACGGCATCCGTCGTATTATTTCTTTGTTCAGTTCGGTAATGATGGAAGGTTATTATGACTGAGGAAAAATATCAGATATGATTTCTGAAACACTTTTGTCCTAATGGTCAATGAGCTCATGATGGCGACCATAAAATTTCTTGAGTGATGACCTTAATTTAATTGATTCATAGCCCTGTCTTAGCAACTTTTGAGAAAGCAGTATTCCTCGTTCAACTAAATTAGAGTACTTTGAGCTAGCTCTAGAGTAACGTATCAATTGAGACGCATATACTCCATATGCTGGTGCCGCTGGAATGTTGTTTTGGTTTTTATTTTGTCAGAGCGAAAATTAACCTGGAAAATCCTGATCATTAGGCAATTTATTTTTCCTAAGAAATTAGTATCTATATCATACTATACAAATGTTTAATAAATTTTTATTCAAATCATTTGTTGATTACTTATATAAGCAAAGCTATGCATTGTAATTACACATTTCAGGGTTTATATTTGTACGTCAATCGTATTTTGCATTTGAAATACAATGTTGTGTATTAGTAAGTACAGAAAAGGTACTGTTTGTCAAAGATACCAACTATTTTGTATATTTCTTTTTTATATATACATTTAGTAAGTATTGTTCTTTGTTCGTTTGTTTTTGATTAGTGGGATATTTTACAAACTGTACTAAAAATAATTTAAGATAACTTAGTTGGATGACGGTACAAAAATAAGTTTGAGATAAGTTATTTAGAACTATTTGTTTATTTTTCAGATGTTATCAATGGAATCTGCCTTCATCGTGCACACTCAATGAACCTGCTCCAGGGAAGTGTTGTAAAACACCAACTTGTCCTCCATGGATTATTATAAACTATCCAGAAGGATATAAGGAAGAATAGTTACTGAAAAAAAGCTTTGGAAATCATTTTTTCTACAAATAAAGCGTTAAGACATATGACATTCAATAGGTCGGAAGATACCAGAGGGACATCCAAACTCAACTGTCAGAAATAAACTGACAACGCCATGGACAAAAAATAGGAAAACAAACGAATAAAAGTACGTACACAAGACACAACATCGAAAACTAAAGAGTTATCAACACGAACCCTAACGAAAACGAGGGGTGATCCCGTGTGCTCCGGAAAGGTAAGCAGATCCTGCTTCACATGTGATACCCGTCATATTGCTCAAGTTATTAAAACCCTGTAAGTTGTCTTATTAGAAGGGTGACATTCGTTGAAAGGGAACAGGACTGTATTAAGGACATTTGGATAATATATCATGTATGAAACAGATAGTCTGTACTGGTCCACTTACTTGTGGTGCCATCTTTAAAATTTACGAAGCGAGGATTTCAACTTCACCACATCTGTATATTATTGATGAAAGACCAACAATAATATACAAAACACTGTCCCAAGTCAGGAGCCTGTAATTCAATGGTTGTCGTTTGTTTATGTGTTACATATATGTTTTTCGTTCATTTTTTTTTTTTATAAATAAGGCCGTGAGTTTTCTCGTTTGAATTGTTTTACATTGTCATTTCGGTGCCTTTTCAGAAAGGCAACAGCTGCTCCTCGGTGAACCATGTGCTTAAGACGAGTACACAGTTACATTTAATATTCCTTATAGGTTGCATTTCTGTAAATATTGACAATGTCATTTCCAATAGGAACTCCTTTTACGGCTAAAACTGTTCTTCTTTTACTATGAAGTTTTGAAAAAAATATCCTAGCATTGAAAGTTTATATGCCCACATTTCTTTTTCAAAGGTCAAAATATAAGAGTGTGCGGCATATTTTCAACGTTTATATGCCCTGAACTTCTCCAGTTTAAACTAACACTAATTTTCTACCCCTACCTCGAATGAAAGGTTACCATAGATTTCAATGTAAACAATATGCACATGTATATTTACTGGTAACATTCCCAAGTTATGTCTCTGTGAAATGGAACACAGAGATCATAACTGGGAACCAGTATGTAAACAAAATTAATTTTCTATGAATATTCAAGATCTCCCCAAAATAGGTGTGTTTTGAGAAACAGCTGTATTTACAAAGTGCAACATATAGTCCGCAGATATTTTCGTACTGTTCTGAAGGGTATTGAGTTGATGATATACAAGTTGGATTAACAGTTAATGCTCCACTAGATTTGTGATAAACTCAGGTTCGTTAGAAGGGTTAGTAATGAAGGCTGCATATGATTCGTTTAGAACGAAAGGGCATGCATAGGGTAACAGTTTATGCTCAACATGATCTTGTGGTGTACTCAGGTGCTTCATAAGGGTAACCATTTACTGCTTTATAATGTCTTCGATGACGGAGAGGTCAAAGATACCAGGACAGTAACCTACAATGTATATCTCTATAGTATATAAAATAAGTATATACATCTCTCCCTTGACACCATTTTCGAGTATGGTCTTGGTCTTGAGAAAACGATGATAGTCCGTCGGAAGGGGACAATAAATGGCTGACCCGTGTTAATAGAGATCTCTTGCACGTTAAAGACATCCTTGTAGATTTTGAAAAAGAGTAGGCTAATGGCGCTACAAGGCAGCACTCGTACCCGCAAAGTGGAAAGGGATTAACATAAGTTGTAAAACGTGTTTCCCAATCCACTATAAATAAACATGTTTAAACAAACTAAGTATATACATTAGTTACGATATGCTTATTAACATTAAAATGCCAACCTGATCCTGTGCCTTATCAATAAATTTTTTTTTTTGTCAACTTACACAAGGTAATGTGACGTACAGAGTCACCAGACAACACAAAATAAAAACGAATAAAAGACAGGGAAAAGGAGAAAAGATAATTTGTATCGATCAATTACTGTATTCTGATTTAATACAAATATTATGTATATCCCTTGCTCTGGGTGAAAAATAGAACTACAAAAATATTGACCGCCGAGGAAAATTAAAAAAGGGAAATCCCTAACCAAATGGCATTATCAAAAGCTCAAACACATCAAACGAATGGTTAACAACTGTCATACTCCTGACATGGTACAGGCATTTTCTAATGTAGAAAATTGTTAATTAAACCTGCTTTGATAGCTAGCTAATCCTTTCACTTGTATGACAGTCGCATCACATTCCATTATATATCTTAAATTGTTCTTATCTATAGCACAAGCGATTACCCCTAGTTTTCATAATAAGAAGAGCGTGATGCTTGTGCTTTGGTGTTGTATTGTGTCTCGTGCAATTTTATTTACAACTTTTATTTTATTTCTACCAGTTAAAGTCAGACCTTTGATGTGGAAAACACCTGATCTTTTTAACATTTGTAAATGATTATGGTAAGAAACAGTTTAATGCATCAGTGAATTATGATTGGAAGAAATGTATGGATAAGAGACTAGACATGATCAATCCGCTTGCCTAACAATATGAAACTCATTAGGTTTTTAGGAGATTAAAATGTTGATTGATAAATAAAACAAAATTGCATTGTGTAAAGTGCACCTTATATCTAAATAAAAGTTGCAATCAGTATTTTTGTTCCAGATTGTTAACCGCTTAATAGAACAGTATAAATTGGTAATTTTCCAGTTTACTATGTAGAACCTTTCACTGTCCAGTTTCTTATCTGACTAAATGAACTGTTGAACTTGTGTAGGTGGACAATATAATTATTTCAGGCCAGGATTAGGGAAATATTAACAACGGACTGAAAAGTTCAAATGCTTTGTGAAAGTAAGTTACTGTATGTTGGTAGTGGATTAAACATTATTTCTATTTTCGGAAATCTTATTTCTGTGATATCTTTAAATGACCTCATTCATATGGTTCTCTTCCTGGATGATAAGCAAGTACACAAGGAATTAGACCTCACGAACTCTCTATATACTTCTACTATCGAATAACTAGTTTCATTATTGGCTTAATCTTTTGAAGGATGGTTTGCAAACTCTTTCTATTTCTTAATATATTATTCGTAACTACTGGGGACAGTCTATCGAAAACAGAAGGTAATATATGTATCATTATCGTTCCTAAATCTAAAAATGTTTAAAAATGATTGTACGCTAACCTAAGTTTTGCTCTCAAATAATTATGTACAACTCTAATAAAATTCGTTATTATGCCCATAAAATTTACGGTATGTTATGTCTGATTGTTCCTCCCAATAATTATTCGGAGCAGTTTCTATGAAGGAGCACACTACTGTAAATGAATATGAAAAAAAGAAGATGTGGTATGATTGCAAATGAGACAACTATCCACAAAAGACCAAAATGACACAGACATTAACAACTATAGGTCACCGTACGGCCTTCAACAATGAGCAAAGCCTATACCGCATAGACAGCTATAAAAGGCCCGATAAGACAATGTAATACAATTCAAACGAGAAAACTAAGCACATTTTTACCAAGTCTTTAATTGTTGTTTGCCATTTATGTTGTCTTTTTTTTTAAATACCGAGCGTGAACTGTTTCCAAATGTGACTGTTTAGATGAGTATTATTTCGAAATACAATACGACGTGTCAGGGCACTTGTTATCCAACAATAATGTATTTAGTTATGATGTTGTATTTGTAATTCTTATCGAATATTGTTAAATGAACATCAATTATATAGTCATTTTTTATAGATTTACTGTTTGCAAAAGTCCATGTTTTTTCTAAATAATAAGGATTTTCTTATCCAAGCCATTAATAACCCTTTGATTATTTGTAATATCTTCAATTTTTCACTTATTCTTACAACATTTGTATAAACTTCAAGATTATAAAAAAACCGGTTTTTTTCTAAAGTGTACATTGATTGGTTAAATATTTCTCAGTCATGTCCTGTTTTTGAATTTGTTTGTTAGCTTTTTGGTCATGAATGTTTGTCTCTAATATTTAATTAACTGTGCATTTGTATTCAGATATCGCAGATCAAATTTATTCGTTCATTGTTTAATCATACGTTTTTTGATTGAGTTAAGTCTGCCAATTGATATTTTATCGTATGTTTTTCTTTGTTGTGATGTTATGCTATTGTTTCAGAAAAAGGGAGAAGGTTTGGATCCATTAAAACGTTTAATCCCGCTGCAAATGTTTGCACCTGTCCTAAGTCAGGAATCTGATGTACAGTAGTTGTCGTTTGTTTATGCAATATATACGTGTTTCTCGTTTCTCGTTTTGTTTATATAGATTAGACCGTTGGTTTTCCCGTTTGAATGGTTTTACACTAGTAATTTTGGGGCCCTTTATAGCTTGTTGTTCGGTGTGAGCTAAGGCTCCGTGTTGAAGGCCGTACTTTAACCTATAATGGTTTACTTTTTAAATTGTTATTTGTATGGAGAGTTGTCTCATTGGCACTCACACCACATCTTCCTATATCTATTAGCCGTTTTTAGCACAACTATTTTGCAATTTTGGTCATCAGTGCTCTTCAAGATTGTACTTTTTTGGCTTTCTTTACTAATTTAATCTAAGCGTCACTAGAGGATCGTATGTAGATGAAACGCACGTATGGTATCATACGTTATAAACCTTGTACCTTAATAACTATAAGCATGTCGAAATGTCCTATTGTAATGTTTATTTGTGTATTTCTCTGTTCGTAATGTTTTTGCATTTATTTGTACTGCCATGTATTGTTATCGTTAAGTGTTATATTAAACATTGCCATTCACGTGCGAGGTTTGGCTAGCCGCCAAACAAGGTTCAACCAACCATATTTGTTTCTTTGATTGTCCTGTACCAAGTCAGGAAAATGACAGTTGTTATTTATAGTTCGTGTCTGTGTGTTTTGAATTGTCGGTTTTGTTATTTTGTTGCACTTCAGTGTTTCTGTTGTTTTGTTGTTTTCCCCTTACAGTTGATGGGTTAATCTCAGTTTAACATGGATACTTGTTTTCTCTTCATCGATTCGTGATTTTCGAACAGAGGCATACTACTGTTGTATTTATTTAACAACTCATAAGCAATACAGAACAGGTGACCGATGTTAATCCAGATCGGCATCTGAGATCATTCACAATTTTTCTTCTTTTTTGTGGATTGATTTACAGACTGTTTTGTTTGTTTTTGTTTTCGATTGGTTTTTTTTCACCCTTTCTTTAAATGAAAGTTTTGTATTACCTATAAAATATAGATTTGCAAAATTCAAAATGTCGACTTCATTTTATACATCAACATAAATAAAATACCCAACTATAGGTTTTTGTATTGATTTGCTTATTGAATTAACATATATGTGCCTTATTGTTCAATGTAACTATTACAGATATATGTATCTACATTGACGGTTCACCGCACTCTAACAGTTCATACTGGTACGATGGTTGTGATTATACATGTGAATGTGAAGATTCTATTATAAACTTCTATAACTGTACTGCAAGGTAAATTATCATGAGACTATACATCAGCATATATAAATAACCACATCGTATTTTATAACTGTACATCAAGGTAAGTTATCATTCGAAAATACATGTGAATGTACAGATAATCACATCATTTTTTATAACTGTACAGCAGGGTAAATAATCATGTGACTTTACATGTGAATGTGCAGATAATCAAATCATTTTTTATAACTGTACATCAAGGTAAATTATCATGTGACAACACATGTGAATATACAGATAACCACATCATTTTGTATAACGGTAAATCAAGGTAAATTATCATATAACTATATAAATGTGAATGTACCGATAATCACATCCTTTTTTATAACTGTTTAGCAAGGTAAATAAGCATGTGCTAATATATGTAATTGTAAAGATTCTATTACCAAATTTTATACATGTACGACAAATAAGTTATTATGTGATTAAACATGTGAATATTAAAATCATCAAACCAATCACTATAACTGAACAGCTAAATCATAAGAATGTCATTTGTACAAAATTAGTCCTGCACTCATCTGAATCTTGACCTTAAGTTCAGCGTCTATGGTTAAACAGCTATGTAAACATCATGTGACTTTACATGTAGATTGGAAACCTGTACAACAATTTATATTTAAAGAGCCTCACGTCAACTTCTATCTTTAACTGTACTATAAGGTAAACATTTTCACAAAGGTACCAGTAGGTAAAATATAATGTGCTGATACCTGTTAATGCAAAGATATTTACAGTATTTCATCAACTTTAAAGCATGTAAACTGTCATGCTATTTTACCTGTGACTTTAACGATCCACACACCAACTTTATAACTGTACAACAAGGTAAATTCGTAAGCAGCAATTATTCATATATATGATGTTCATGCTTAAATCACATATAATCCAATTACTGAGTTTTTGCATTATGTCAGACTGATTTTATTGAATGCGTCTTTCATTCCTTGTAAACCTTATTCTTTTATTATTGTTTCATCAAAAACAAAACAAATAGAAATTCCTAGGTTTTTTTAAAAAGTTTTTATAGCGAATACATTATACATTCGATAACCTTATTAGAAAGGTATCCTAGAACTGGAAGTTCGACATCATCTATAATAAGTCGTTGCATTTTTAACCTTGAAAAAAAACTTTCTGACATCTATATGAAGACCATGTTATGTTTGTATATTGACAGATGTAAAGCTTACTCCAGCTTACCATCAATTTGTACATTAAAACAAGACCCAGCAGATTCATGTTGTCAGATTCCTGACTGTGGAGCCTATACTCCAATCACTGGAAACAAATTCACAGGAACCATTCCACCAAAAAAGTTTAATCTGGTTCCTATAGGAACACATTCTGTATTCTATGGATCCAGAGAGAATCCAAATGCTTTACAGGGTACTAGTAGCAAAGTTTATAAATTTTTATATTTTTATGATACTTCTTTGTCTATGGTGAACAGTAAAATTAATCACCAATATAGTAATACTACAGTCAATTTGCAAATAATTACACACAAAGTGAATCAAGCAGTTGTTGATATAATTTCTGCTTGCACATGTACTTCCTATTGTAAGAACTGAAATCCCGGCGTTTTAGTATAATAGATAGATAATTACTTTAATAATTATGAAAAAGTTTTGAAGACGGTAAATTAATATATTAAAAATCCAAACTTTTGACTTTATTCAAAATTTGCTTTTTATATCTTCATCAAAAGCGCTGCATGGCAAATTTTGTAGATGTTCCAAGGACCGCACACTCATATAGAAATTGTTGCAAGATACAAGAGGAGTATTGGGAAGGTTAATTGTTTTGCTCTATAAAATAAAAACGTGTGTCTCTCAAATTGATGCCTACATACATTAAAATCATAATCATACATATTCCTTTTAAAAAAAGTTTGTTTAATATTATATCTTGCCATATATTTAATAAGATATAAAAGATAAACACATTTAGCAAATATCGCAACTGAGTGCATTAGGAAATTTGAAGCAAGACTTGTAATTATGTCTTATAGATGCCTGCATATACAAGAACAACGTTTACAAGCAGGGAATGTCGTGGGATGACGAATGTAATTATATATGTACATGTTTGAACGGACCAAAGGGACTGTACAGATGTATATCCAGGTATGATTGTCTATATATAAATTAAATACGTTCAAAAATAGGATCTGAATAATTTTGTTTATTTCGAAATACTTCAAAATCTTCCTAAATGTCTGTGTCATGATCATAGTTATATTTGTAGTTACATTTTAATTCCTTATAGTCTAAACATTATCTTACAGTATTTTGTCTTTTGTTAAATTTTTATCAAAATTCTTTTGTACAGCATACCGAACATTTCACATACTAGATACACATATGTTCAATTATGTATAAACATATACAACAGAAGTTCATTTTCCCATCAAACATTACAACCTTTATCGGGTTTTAAATTGAAGAGCATCACTTTTGATATGTCTAAACACCAAACAATTGAAAATAAACTGCTGTTTCCAGACAGTTAACTGCATTGGAACATTTACATATCAACAGATACCAGAGATATTATTATCATTTCCTGTTGTATTCATAGTCATCTTTTAGAATATATATCAATTGTTATATTGTAGGCTGTTTTTGTTGAGAAATTAATACCCGTATTTACCTATATAAGCAGTCAAATTTACTGTAAAATCAAATTTTTATTATAAACATATGACTTGTAAAAATGTCATTTCCCAACAAAACGAGGTGCATTCCATACAAAAACACATGTATCCAAAAAAGGTTGTTGAACAAAATTTCCAAGTTCTGCCTGGTTTTCTCTGGCATTGCCTCTTAATAGGTTTATGTCAAGTAAACCTCAAATCGAACAATGTTAATAGTTTCACTCTGTGTCACCGGTGTCATCATTACTATATAAACAATTGAACGTAGATCAATAAGGAATCATGAATCTCTGCCAACTGGAATTATAAACAACTGTCATAAGAAGGAGGTTCAACTAGTTATCAAACCATCTTTAATCCGCTACTTTTCTTTTTAAAACTGCCGGTTCTTAATAAAAAATATGGCAGTTGTTTTCACTTGTTCCGATGATTTATAGCAGTTAGATTTGTTAGTGTATATGGTATGGACGTTCCCTGTTTGAATTTGCCTTTTTGTATTTTGTTATCCTTCTTCAATATTATAACGCTATTTAAGATGTCCATCCTTGAAGTATTTGTTATCCTTCTTCAATATTATTACACTATTTAAGATGTCCATCCTTGAAGTATTTTGTTAACCTTTTCGATATAACACTATTTAAGATGTCTATTTTAGGTGTCCGTCCTTGAAGTATTTTGTTATCCTTTTCGATATAACAACACTATTTTAGGTGTCCATCCTTGACGTATTTTGTTATCCTTTTCGATGTAACAACTCTATTTAAGGTGTCCAGCTTATCCAGCATTGCCATCATACTGTAAAAAGAACATGGTACCAGGACAATGTTGTCCAGTTTTAAGTTGTGATATACCTGGATTTGGTACCATGGACCCAGATCCTCAGCTTGTACCCAATCAAGCACCAACAAAAATAGGCTTGCCACAAACACCAGCTCCAACAAGTCTTGTGTCAATCATACAAATTGATCCTTACCCCTCCAAAAATATAACTGGAGGAATTCCAGGAGGAGGATATCCAATCAAACCAGATCAAATCGCTGGAATCAGTAGTAAGTTAACTTAATATTTATGTAAATCATTAATCTTCTTAGACTACCTCTAGTAGTATTATATAAAAGAGGAAACTTCGTCAAACTTATCACATCTCTTTGGAATCAATAGTTAGTTAACTCAATTGCATGGGAAGATAAACCATTAATATTAGTCAAATTTTGGTATCATTTGCAATATTAAATATTAGTAGGGAAAGATGACCAATCAGTTTGTCAAATCAAAGTAGTATTATATGTAAGGCAAGTATTTACCTATATTATTATATATAAGCTGTAAATAGGTAAGTACTAGCCTTACATATAATCCTACTGGAACAATCTCATGAGAAGGACATCCCACCCAACATCATCAAATATCTGTTCTCAGTAGAAAGTTAACCTAGTGTACAAGTAAATCCTTACCCTAAATTGATTACAACTTTAAGTAATTCTAGGAGAGCTCGATGATACCCGATAAAACCTAATCTTCTTCCTGGCTTCTGAATTACATTTACCTAGACTATAGGTAAATTCGTACCTCACATACAATACAACTGGGGGAATCGCAATAGGAAGATATCAAATCGAACCTAGATATAATATTTGGTATCCATAGAAACTTGATGTAAACCTTCATTCTGTACACTTCACGATTTGTAAATCGCAGAGGAAAATAACCACGACACACAGAAAATTATCTTAACAAGTTCAATCATGAACCTTAGTCAAGTCTCTGTTCTCAATATTATATGTAGAAAATGGAACTGCAATATTAAGCAAATAATACTAGTGGATTTCATGAGAGAGAATTTCCCTTCTAATCAAATTAGATATAAGTCATAGGATGAAAAGTAGAATTAAATTCAAAATGGACTTATCTTATCAACAGTGTAAATACTGGCGGGAGGGATTGTACTTAATTTTCATATAATAAAGACATAATCTTTCAATCTGTTAAATTGAGGGTTGGAGCTGGTCTGTCAGTAACTGCAAGTAGCCCTTTGATAATTTATGTATCATTTTGCTTAGTTACTTTTGTTACACTTTTCTGAAATCGAACTCGAAGTCCTTGACAATTGAGTTTCATTGTGCTCATTGCTATGTGTTTCTTTATTCTGTATTGGCTAGAGGTATAGGGGGACGGTTGAGATTTAAAAAAACAGGTTTAACCCCGTCACATGGTTGCGCCTGTCTAAAATCAGAAACTTCTGGCCTTTGTTCGTCTTGTTTAATTCTAGTTCATTTATATGTTTAGGAATTAGTGGGACGTCTATTCTCATTGAACTAGGACACAATTTTCTTAAAGGACCAGGTAAGGACCACCACTGGTGGGAGATTTTTTTTTCGATACGATAAAAACCCATTGGTGGCCTTCGGCTGTTGTCTGCTCTTCGGTCGGGTTGTCGTCTCTTTGACATTATCCCCATTTCCATCCTCAATTGTATTATTAAAAGATATACAGAACGCTGCAGTGTATGGTAATTTTCTATTTAAATTAATTGAGTTAATTGGTCAATTAGGTAGCAAAAAGCATTTGTACTAAACTATCATGTCTGCTGAAAAAAAATGTTGTATAGTGTGCACATTTACTCTGTGCTTACAAGAACTATAAAAAGTTATCCGTATATAAATACAAAACTTAAGGAAGCGAAGACTAATTACTATGGTATGTCACTCACACACATTGAACAACAATTTATTTTGAACATTTGTTGAATTAATTTAGTAATGTGGTTACAAGTTAATTCTGACCATTTGTCAACCTATACTTTGTTTACAAGAAAAAAAACATGTAAAAAATCTTATTTCATATTTTGATAATTTATGTACAGATTGTTTGTGTACAAGGACGTGGTTTTGCTCATTTTATTCTATCTTTTTATTTACACATTAGTTTGCATTGAACTAGAACAAAGAACAGCTGTAGATAATGCACCGTAGTATTCTATTTATAGATCAGTGTGTATATACTGGCAAAGTATATAACAAGGGAAAGCTATAGTTTATTTATTATGGTATTATATATACAGATCAGTGTGTATACAAGAACAAAGTATACAACAAGGGAGAGTCCTGGGATATTGACTGTGAATTTACTTGTACCTGTGTTGATGGATCCACTGGATATTATGAATGTAAACTCAGGTAAATAATTCAATGATAGTTTCAAAAGATTATTCAAGTACACAATAGATCCTGAACATGTTGCTTATTACGATAGTTCTTCAAATTTATAGGGAAAATACCCTTGCAGGTCTTAGTTTCAAATTTCAGAATCAAACTTGTCAAAACTTGTTTGTTCATTGTTTAGCTTAGAAATTTTCAAGGCACTGGTTTACTTTTTAACCTGAAGATTTCTCATTGTGAGTGTTGGTATAAGAACAGTTTTAAGATGTATCTAAAGGAATGTGACTCATTGCAACGAGGGTAAACAAAAGCCCTTGAAAATATAGAAACTTTTTGTATTTCTTTTTTGTTTCAGATTTTCAAATTTTTTCGAGTTCAATGAAACCATTTTGGTTTAGAGCTTTCAATGCTACCGTGTCTTAGTGTAAATAAAGTGTCAGTAGTCAACACTTCGGTGTTGACATGCATATCAATAATGTGGTCATTTTTATAAATTTCCTTTTTTTAAAACATTAAATTTTTCAAAAGACTAAGGATTTTCTTATCCCAGGCATAGATTACCTTAGCCGTATTTGGCACAACTTTTAGGAATTTTGGATCCTCAATGCTCTTCAATTTTGTACTTGTTTGGCTTTATAAATATTTTGATATGAGCGTCACTGATGAGTCTTATGTAGACGAAACGCGCGTCTGGCGTACTAAATTATAATCCTGGTACCTTTGATAATCAGTCTGTTCATGTCAAAACTATACATTATCCTGTTATATGCAATAAACCTTCATTCTTCAAATGAATATTAGAGGGTAATGGTTATCGAACGTAACCTGAACAAAACAGTTTTTTTCTGATATTAACAAAAGTTCAAACATGAGTTTTTTTTTTATTTCAGCCCTTAATTCCATACAAAATAACCCAAACATTTTTTTGTATGCCATTCAGATCTGGCCCTTTCACTGATTCACTGATAACTCCATTACCATTTCTGAAATGTAAGAAAACAACATTTGTGTAAGGCCAGCAATTATTTTTATCTTGTTAGTCTCATGTCTGAAGTGTCGCACCATCTGATTTGTGGCCAAATGGGGAAATTGAATTGAGAATAATGGCTTTATTGAAGTTAAGTAATCCTTAATACATAACCCATTTATTCATGTTATCATCTCGGAAAGGTGCATTTGAGAATGGTGGAAAATAACATTTATTTAGACTGAAGCTATAACCCATGTACAAAACAAAGGCTCCATAGGATACTTTACCATGATGTATGTATAAAGAATTGTTGTAACATTTTAATATGATATGTGTTGATCTTGAGACTATATTTGTTATTTCAGCAGTTTGACTACAAAGATTGAAAAAACAAATTGTCAATGTTTTTCAACACATTTCTGTTTTATTTTATCAGGTGTCCAACATACAATAACTTACCACCACAGTGTTTCACAACAACTGTAATGGGCAAATGTTGTAAAACAATTCAATGTGTCACCAAAGATGGATCAATTGTGAAGCCTAATGCTCAATTCCCAGTTGTTGGTTCATATACTGGTGGATTCTCAGGATTTAGACCTGGAGTATCCTATAAACCCGGAGTCAACACCACCAGTGTTGATGGATGTAAGACTTTCTTTTTCAAAATTATACAGATCGTTGGAGATAAAGTCAGATTTAATTATAGTTATTGAACTTGTTTCTTTTGTTGGTTTTGACCAGCATTTAAGGTGGTACTTAGAAGCAATATAACAACTTAACCTGCATATGGGATTTTACAAGAGCTTGCAGTTCCTACTCAGACTGTAAAACGTCACCAGTGTCTTAGCAAAAAGGTGTTGAACCAGGGGTATGTCAAAATTGGGGGGGGGGGGGGGGGGGGGGGGGGGGCAAGGGGGTTCCAATCACAGCAAAACAGTAAATTGATTTGGCTTAAATCAGATAACAAAGAATTGACAATGGATAAAAACAGGTAACAGTGAATGAAATTTTACAACCAGTACGGTCAAGAACCAATCCAGTAGATCTTATTATATAACTGGTTGTGTGGACCAAGCTAGGCCTTAACAGAGATATGTATATTGTGAAGATATTTTGATTATGATCCTCATCAGGAATCCCTTGCCGTATGTTTTCCGTTTTGTTGAATTGATAATTGATTTGGATTGTTCATGTACGCATGGGGATACCAAAACCATTATCACCAAATATACTTAAAATTCAAATTCGAATAATTCTTTATATCAAGAAAAGGAAAACATGGATACCTGGTGAGGATAGGAATATGTCCATACGATCTTAACAGAAACACCTTATATATGTTGTGTTTTAGTTATAATAAGTACAAATTTCGATTTAAATGCACTTAAAACTTGTACAAAAATTAATAGTATGGATGTTGGATTTTCTGAACAAAATTACTAGTTTCTGATTTTGTAAAGGAGTATTTTATTATTTTGTGGTCTGGTATTTTATTTTTTTCTCTTAAGAAAATGAAGCCAGTGACACCTTATATTAATTTGATTTTTAGAACTTTTCTTCTGAAAAGCAATATATAGTATGGATTTCGTTATAAAAACATTGATGCACACTACAGAATTTTTATTCAATGACCACATAAACCTTAGTTATAACATACAAAAATAAACAGATGAAAACATCAAATGTCATAATAAATGTATGCCAGTTACATGTACAAATAATTCTGATAAATTAATATAAGAGAAATTACCTAAAATTACTATTCTGCTAATATAATAGAAATTGGCCCAAGTGACAATTTGAATAACAACTAGTGAAACATAAATCATGTTTCTAATGAGGAATTATTGAATATGGAGAATTTGGGTACCGCTTTGGAACAACTGTAGGTTTTTAAAAGGATATTTGTCAAGAAATTATATTGAAGCTGTTTAAAAAAGACACAGCATCCTTGTTTGTTGCAACAGTTTCTGAATTTCTACTTCTACAGTTAAAAAGTTTAAAAAACTGATATTCGGGGTTCTCTTACATGTAAATGTAAAGAAGTGAGTAGCACTTATAGATGTGAACGTTAAAAGCGAAAGATAATTTAATTCCCCAATTCACTCACATGCTTATACAAATGATACCCAACTATTTTTGTATTTTGTAAATAAGTATCTGAAGGAGATGACATGTGGTATGGTTGCAAATGAGACAACTCTCAAACAGTGACCAATTGAAAACATTAGCAACTATTGCTCATTATACGGCCTTCAACAATGAGCAAACCCATACCGCATAGTCAGCTATAAAAGACCCTGAAATGACAGCTGTAAAACAGAAATCAAACGAGAAAATTAACGGCCTAATTTAAGTACTTAAAAATTACGAACAAAAAAACGTAGTAACACAGCCACATATGTCAACCACTGAATACGAGGCTCCTGACTTTGGACAGTCACATACAGTATGTGGCAAGGTTAAACATGTCAGTTGGCGCCAAATACTCCACTAACATGGGACAGTGGTCTAAAGGTACAACATAAGGTTTAATATATGGTCATTGAATAAAAATTATATAGGGTGACCGTACCAACGCATTTTTTTTATAAATCCGAACTATATGTTATTGTACAAGTTAGAAAAGAATCTAACTCTTTTATTATTTGTACAAAACGTGAACAAAGACAAGATACAAATTATAACTTGTGCACATTTTTTGTAAAAATTTGAATTTTTACAAAATGATACATCTGAATATATGTTAATAGACAATGGAATCCTTCTGCAAATACAGGACCACCATATTACCAGTTGAACGACCCCAATAGATATAAGAAGATGTGGTATGAGTGCAAATGAGACAATTTTCTTTCCAAGTCACAATGTTCAATTATCTTCATTTTCTACTAAAGTTTGGCTGTCAAAATTGGTAACATTCCGGCAATTTTTAATAACCGTTAACAGGAAATACATTATCACAATAACAGATAACAAAACAAATAGTCCTTTAACAACTAACAAGGAATAAGACAATAACAGCTAACAGCAAATGCATTTTCAGAATAACAGATCACAAAAAAATAAATTACCCTATAACAGCATAACTGTTAAATCTCTTGCCCCATTCAAAGAACGTCTCGTCCTTTTTCTAAAAAAAGTTCATCGGAAGGTACCAAGATCTTGTTGACAAAAATTCCGTATCAACTTCACAAATAGTACATGATGGTCTTGATGTATAGATTCTGCGTATTGACGTTGTTTTTCATCTTAACAACGTGTTATATTGTTTTTTCATTTTTCTTTGTTATATTCCTAATATCACTTTTACTGTATGGTTTGTTTTATGTGATATCAATTTGACGTGGCTCGGTTCTGGTACATCCCGTCAATGTGTTTGTATTATCTTTAATTTTTGCTGGTGTGTTTTGTATACGCGACTGTTTGTGCTTTGCGTCGGAACTAAACACATTTATACTAAAAACAGTTGTTGGCATGACACGGGTTATGTTCTTCTCATATATGTTATGATGGTATGATACTAAACCCCTAACGGGAAGGATTGTGCCTGATGTACATATGATGAAATCATAATCTTTCAGTCAGTTTAATTGAAGTCTGGAGCTGGCATGTCAGTTAACTGCTAGTAGTCTGTTGTTATTTATGTATTATTGTCATTTTGTTTATTTTCTTTGGTTACATCTTCTGACATCAGACTCGGACTTCTCTTGAACTGAATTTTAATGTGCGTATTGTTATGCGTTTACTTTTCTACATTGGTTAGAGGTATAGGGGGAGGGTTGAGATCTCACAAACATGTTTAACCCCGCCGCATTTTTGCGCCTGTCCCAAGTCAGGAGCCTCTGGCCTTTGTTAGTCTTGTATTATTTTAATTTTAGTTTCTTGTGTACAATTTGGAAATTAGTATGGCGTTCATTATCACTGAACTAGTAAATATTTGTTTAGGGGCCAGTTGAAGGACGCCTCCGGGTGCGGGAATTTCTCGCTACATTGAAGACCTGTTGGTGACTTTCTGCTGTTGTTTTTTATTTGGTCGGGTTGTTGTCTCTTTGACACATTCCCCATTTCCATTCTCAATTTTATTTTGGTTCTTATAACGTGAATCTGTACTTTAAAAGATCCCGTCATTATGTTATTGATCTATTATATGGCCTTATTTTCCTGTTCTATTATAAATTTGAAAAAATGCAAAGGGTAGGACAAATACAAAAAAAAATGCTGAAAATTTGATTCATGTTGTAATGTAAAGGGAATACTAATCTGCTACATGTACATATCAAATGACATTTTTCCGATTAAATGTGTGGTTCAATTCTTTTGATCTTTTTCTTATATTTTATCAAAGGGTCAAAGTTAATAAAAAAATTAGCCAATATAATTTTAATGAAGATGTTTGTAACTACCTTTAATAAAGTCAACAGTAGTAAACCGCTGTTTAATAGTCATGAATTGACAAAAAGAAAACAAATCCGGGTCACAACATATAATAAACTGAGGTACACACATCAACTATAACAGAAAAACAACAGAAGAACAGAAACACTGAAAAGAGGAAATGAATTAAATCGGCGAAGCCAGCTTTATTTCATGAACTAAATATATCCTAGACATATTTATTGTTCTTCTTAAATTTTATAAGCTCATTTGAGGTATAAAACTACTAATGCAGAGCCCAATTGCTTTCTTTGTCAAATTCTGCAATTTCCAGCATTAATTTGTCGTAAGTTAAAATAAAGTGGCAATCATTTCTTATAAAATCTTAACCTCATCCTAACTTGTGCTGAAAAATTCAACATACCTTTGATTGCATATTAGAGCGCACTGGTTCCCGGAAGTTTCAAAGTACCAAACCCGGTACTTCTGATCTTAACAACAAGGCAAATGTACCCTTTTATTATAATTCCATACCCTTCATTAAGATTAAAAAAAACTTTCATAAGGGTTCTACAGTTATTCCAAGGACACAAGCTTTCATTTTATACGAAATCTACCAAAATAATTCACCTATTGTGAAAGATACAGCTATGCGTAGGAATTATTGTGTTTTATATAAATTATGTACTACTTTCTGGTATACTGTTCCCGACCGGGCCTGCATTATTAGTTCTATAACTTTATCAAAAGTCTTTGAGGCCAAAGATTGTTTAATTTTATCTTACATTGCATACACTTTCAGTTATTTACAAAGGAGAAAGGATAATTTTCTAGCTTTTACAAAAAGGGGAAAGCAGAATTATTTTGCTCCTATGGGGCAGTCTTTTTAAATTTTTTAACAAGAAGTTTCATTTGCATATATTATAGTTGATGTGTTTCCCTCGATTTTGGTTTGTGACCCGAATATGTTATTGCTTAATCGATTTATGACTATTATACTACTGTTCTTGATATAACGCTATTTTAAAGTTTTCATGATTTTCTTCAACAAAATAGGGTATATCAGAAAGTTTTAAAAATGAAAGTAGTATATCATATTTTTAACTACTTTAGAGTGAATTTTATTCTTATCATTTTAGTTGATTTTGCAATTGAAGTGACTATCGACAGTTGTTTGAGCTACTAGATTGTTATACTTGAAGTAACTATTGACAGATATTTGAGCTACCAAATTCTTATTTGTGGAACAGGATCTGTTTACCTTACCGGAGCACTTGAGATCAAACTCCTAATGATTGGTTGGGTTCGTGTTCCATGCTCTTTAGTTTTATATGTTGTGTCGGTTTTACTTTTTTTTGTCTGTTTGTCTTTTTTCTTTTTTAGCCATGTCTTTGTCAGTTTGTTATTTTATCTATACGTATGACTGTACTTCTTGTATCTTTTATAATTGAAGGGACTATCGACACTTAATTATTATAATTGAATTATTTTTGTGTTGTGTTTACAGTGGGTTGTATGTACAAAGGACAATTACATCAAGCTGGTGATGAATGGGATGATGGTTGTGATTTCCATTGTAAATGTTTGGATAGTAAAACAGGAAGATATCGGTGTAGTGCACAGTTAGTATTTCATTGTATTGTAAACCTCTGATTAGAATTTAACCAACGAAAATGAAGGTTTTTAAATAATTAATTTTTATAGTTTTCTAGGATTTAAAAAAAAAAGTATTAAAATTTTGTTTATAAAAAAGGAGGGATAACCAAGGGAACTTTTTGGAATGTGGACAACACATTTGATATTTAGGGACACAACGAAGGGTACTTGATAGCTATATTTGAAGACCTTGTCTCAACAATAAAATACTTGAGAGCCTATTCATGCTCAGCAATTAATTGAAAATTTCTTCTCAATATTAATATTTATTCAAGTTTTAAAATGATGTATAAACCATACTTGTCAAGAAAACTATTTTATTGGAAGTTGTACATGGTCAATTATGGTTTATGAATCTGTTTGTTAAAAAAGGTAAATATAGCTATAGAATGGACAAAAGAAGATAACTCCACGACAATAATTTTTACCCAATTGTGTTCCATTGCAATCTTTACATTGAAGTGCTAACAAGCAATGCTTTTCAAGTGACACGCATGATATGTCCGTCCTTCTTTCCAGTTGGTTTTCATATTTGACTTGACCTGACACTTTTATGTCTTATCAATTCAGATGTCCAGAGTTCACAAGACTTCCTGCTCTCTGTGAACTTATACCTGTATCCGGTCAGTGTTGTAAGAGACTGCAATGTAGAACTCCAACAACAGTAGCCCCCGGTGTTGTGACTCCTACACCCACCATATCATCACTAGATCCTCACCCTGGATGTACTGATGTTATAGAAAACTGTGCGAATTATGGCCAGTCAATATGTCAACCACCATATGATGCATGGGCAAGGAGAAATTGTCAACATTATTGTGGAAAGTGTGGTATGTATTCATTATATATAGCTATTTATTGTATATATATATATATATACACACATAGATTGAAAGGGGGGCCTAGATAAAATGTAAGTGTACTTGTATTGTTTAAATCTGTATTCTCATTGTTTGACCTCATGATGTAATTAATGAATCCAACAAATACACTATAAATCAAAATCACTAAAGAAATTAGGTTTTATTTGGCTGTAAATTTGTCATGGCATTTATTGCAAGAAAGAAACACAATCAACTTGTCAATCAGAACTTGATGACGATTGAATTACTGAAGGGCGATCCAGCAGTAACAAAGTTATATCAGGAGCCACTGGGTAGTCCATAGCAGCTTAACATAAATTCCGCCAAAATTACAAGTTG
Organism: Mytilus edulis; assembly: GCF_963676685.1. Classification (NCBI taxonomy): domain Eukaryota; kingdom Metazoa; phylum Mollusca; class Bivalvia; order Mytilida; family Mytilidae; genus Mytilus; species Mytilus edulis. The sequence continues at coordinate 1,962,075 of NC_092348.1, forward strand.
AGTAACTAGTTGCACAACTTGTAATCCGCCATAAAATTTACCGCATGACAAATTTAACAGCAAGAATCAACATCAATCAACTTCAACATTATTATCAACTTCGATGTCATTATCAACTTCAACATCATAATCAATTTCAATATCAACAATATTATCAACATCATTATCAACTTCAACATCATTATCAACTTCAACATTATTATCAACTTAAATATTACCAACTTCAACATTATTATCAACTTAAATATTATCAACTTCAATATTATTATCAACTTCAATATTATCAACTTCAATATTATCAACTACAACATTATTATCAACTTCAATATTATTATCAACTTCAACACAAACATCAAAAACTTCAACATCAACTTAAATTCAATACTTTGAACTTCATTAAATTGATATTCATGTGGCAACATCAACATAAACTTCAGCTAAAATGCAAAACTGTCAACATCTAAGCTAATTTATTCATTGTAAGGGAAAACCAAACAATGAGGAAATTTAAAGAAAATAACATTTTCAGAGCTCCTTGAATCTGATTTAGGAATACACCCAACTATCTCTAATCCGAACGATGCACCTATAAGCTTAATATGACAGCTCCTATGACAATAAAAGAGCCAATTACCCAAATATCTTTCAGGTACCCTGAAATTAAGTGTTTCAACTATACAAGGTTTGTTCTTACATCACCTTTTTTTAAAGTGTATGAAAATGTCCATCATCTATGTGTCTCATGGCAATGTAGTCCGACATCAACCGGACAGGAAAAATTGAACTAGTTTATTCTTTGCCAGTTTGTCGTTACTGAATTACCCAGCTGATCTGTTTTCTAAGAAGGAACTTTTATAATAAATGACCCTGAATAAGCATCAAATTATATCTTGGATCGTTTTACAATAAGATTTTCATTAAAACTTGCAATTTCTCTACAACTAAGAAACCCAAAATTCTAGCTGAAAATGAAGCTTTGAATAAACATGTTTCATATACTGAATAACAAACTAAATTCAGCGCATCTAAAAGTCTAGTTAATATACCAATAGTAATAGGCTTACGACAGACGTGTCGCTTATGTCACTGAGCATCTTTTGAACAATAAAAGAATGAGTGTTGTCCAATAAACCATTGATCTTATGATTAAACCTAATGCCTGAAAGGTACGCATTCCCAGTGGAATAAGAATATTCATCCTTAAACATGTCAGCTAATATTAACTAAATGTGAAACGGGGCATGGCCATACGTCATACAGGTTTAGTTTATGTTTAAATTTTTGAAATTAATTTAGTCCATTTGATACGTAAGCCAAGTATTTGAGTAACTCTTGCACTACCGATAAAGAGATTTAAAACAGAACTCGACAACCACTTGTCACCCAAAATATAAGAAATGCCATTATAATTTCTAAAATTATTTTCCAAACACGTAGATTAGAAATAGGTCGATGATAAAAAGGCCCCGCAATTCTACCATTGTTCAATTCACTCATGATTTTTCCAAGCTAAATTGGGATTTCAAACAAATAATTATGTCAGATCACTGTATTAAAATACTTGTATGTATAAAAGGAAAGTAAATTCATATCTGTATATCGGTTACAATATTTATACAGTGAAATCTGTAAACCAATCTCATTCAGGACTGAAGTTCAAAATGCATTGAATGTGAATAGAATTCGTTGCCATACCTGGATTCATAGATTGTTTTCTTTATGTCCAGTGGCACATATTTCATGCATATTGAGGACTAAAAAGAATTTATAGATACATTTATATTGAAATTAATATGTGGCTTACTCACCGGTTACTTCGCGCTGCAAGATTTGGATTTCGATTAAGAATAAATAACATGGTAAATGTTCATTAGCGTATTAAGACAGTTAAACAATTAGATATAACAGCTCGCACAATAAGTATAACCATCTACTCAATTTACAAATATAAATATAAAATAATATCCAAGAAAAGATTGACAATTTACGCAATGATAGAATTTAAATTCAGTTATAACACCAAAGAAAAATTTCACGACTATTTAAAGCATTTAACAAAGTTAAAATTATTTAAGAAAGAAAAACAAGATTAAATTTTTGAGCTATTATTTTTTATAAAATGTTGCTTAATTCTAAAACTAAAAAAGAATACTCATCTTTTCTTCTGTGTTTTAAATTCTATAGCTTTGGTCAAGCTCCGTGTAAGGTTTGAATCCAAATGACCAAACCACACGAGGTAAATTGCACGGCCTAACATTTCGCGGGCTAAACTAATTAGCATATTAAAGTGACCAGTGTAAAATGAATCGAACACACCGTCAATTTAAATCAATAATAGGAATACCAAGTTATATAATTACAATAACTGAATTTAATTATTATTGAATTAAATTCTATTATACTATTTTATGCAGTTGAAGTCGAATCAACTTGTTATTTAATAAACATTATTTGCTATGATATGATCTTTCAAATTGAGAGTTTTGACCCTGATTTTACAGTCTACCGAACATAGAAACGGATAGTGTCCGTTTCATTTTTTTTTTTTGGTCATGATAGTTTTCGATGAAGATAGGGTCAAATCAACTAGAAATTTAGTGCACATGTTTCCTATGGTATGATCTTTCAAATCAAGAATTTTGACCCAAATTTCACAGTCGACTGAGATAGTGCGAGTAGGGCATCCGTGTACTATGTACATATTCTTGTTTCTAAATTGAATAGATATTAGCATTTGTGAATTTGACTTATTTGGTGTTACATACCAAACGAATCAATTTAGATATGTTGGTCTGACATTTTTTTATATACATTTGTTTCTTTTTCATTTCATCTTTGATTTAAAGATTACTTATCAGTTTTTATTGTTACAGCTTAAACCAGTCATGTAATCAGAGAAGTCCCAATTCATGTTCAATTCTCTGTAGATAAGCTATTAAACAAAGCAATGAATGCAAAGGACGGTCAATTTTCAGATGAGTTTTATGTGTGCTATTTTGACACCATGATCAGCTATTGAGAACCATTTGGATCGATTTGATCTTCCCGGATTATACCTTCAGCTACATTTGTTTGCTTAATAAAATGTACAATTTCAATGTGTCTGTGGCCCCTCGTTCAGTGTATGCTGATGGTTAAAACAGATCCTGTGAAGAAATTCATTACACTCCGATACAAAATTGTATATACTTACAAAAGATTTTGCCTTATCTTTCTCATTTGAAATCAAAGTTTTTAATACAGTCCATTCAGCTATGATGACACCTAAGTATTAATAATTGTCATTGTTTTTACAGCTCAGCCTGGTATGACCACACCTACAAATGTATGTCAAGATAAACTTCCAAACTGTGATTTATATGGTAAAAAGGTTTGTGTCAACGAGTATGTACCATGGGCTAAAGAAAACTGTCAATATTATTGTAGGATGTGTGGTAAGTTTTAGAGGTTGTCCATTTATTTTCAATCTCTGAGTTTGACTGTCCCTCTGGTATCAAAAGTGTTTTGTATTCTTCAATAGATTGCAAGAATGAAAATCTCTGTTTTTATAATATTAAAACAGACGTTCCACATTTATTGAAAACACAGCAATCAGATGTTAGTTAGTGACGAGCTATGATACTATATATAATGTTAAAACACAGTCCTGTTATAAATTAATGAGATCATAAAACATAAGAGAAAGGACTAAACACTGTAAAAAGACAACAGTATGTTCCGACAAGACTTATTACCAATGATATGGATGTACTTGTGAAAAATGTACATAATTTAGATAACCTATACACGTGGTCATAAAACATAACAGACCTATTTCCCCTATATAAAAATTTGGAGATGTAGTAAGATTTGCCAATGAGACAACCATCTACCAAAGTTTAAATTTAGTTGTTAAAGGCATCTTTAGCCAAGTGTAAAACCTTCAAAAATGAGAACATTCATTTGAGTAAATTGAATGAACTAATTGCCTAATTTATAAGAAAATAATTTAATTGAGAAAACCTATGACCTAATTAATAACAGAACAATTCAATTGAGAAAACTAATGTCCTAGGTAATACCAAAATAGTTGAATCAATTTGATATAAGATTAGGTTTTAACTGAAAAAAAAAATAAATCAAATTCAAACAATATATTGTGCCAAAATGTGTACCATATTTAAATACCATTTTATGTTAATATAAAGCTGGCGATTCTTTGATGGAAGCAATGTTTCCCTTAAGCGTTCACAATCACTTAAATTTTTCATCTTTCTAATTCACATAGTATATTTAATCCACTTATGCTTTTCAATCTACATATGCTCTTTAATCTACAAATGTTCTATAATCTAAATATGCTCTTTAATCTACATATGTTCTTTAATCAACTGTTCTTCAATCTACATAGGCTCTTTAATCTGCATATGTACTTTAATCTACATATGCTGCTCTTTAATCAACATATGCTATTCTGCAATCTACATATGCTCTCTAATCTACAAATGTTCTTTAATCAACTGTTCTTCAATCTACATAGGCTCTTTAAGGTTGCACTTTGTAAATACAGCTTTTTCTCAAAACACGCCTCTTTTGGGGAGTAATTGAATATTCATAGAAAATAAATTTTGTTTACATACTGGTTCCCAGTTATGCTCTCTGTGTTCCATATCGCAGAGACAGAACTTGGGAATGTTACCAGTAAATAAACACGTGCATATTGTTTACATTGAAATCTGTGGTAACCTTTCATTCAAGGTAGGGGTAGTTAAGAAAATTAGTGTAAGTTTAAACTCTGAGAAGTTCAGGCCATATAAACGTTGAAAATATGCGGCACAGCCCTATATTTTGACCTTTGAAAAAAATTGTGGTGCATATGAACTTTCAATTCTAGGATAAGATTATTTTCAAAACTTCATAGTAAAAGTGGTACAGTTTTAGCCGTAAAAGGAGTTCCTATGGGAAATTGCATTGTCAATATTTACAGAAATGCAACCTTAATCCACATAGTATATTTAATCCACTTATGCTTTTCAATCTACATATGCTCTTTAATCTACAAATGTTTTTTTAATCTAAATATGCTCTGTAATCTACATATGCTCTGCAATCTACATATGCTCTGCAATCTACAATTGTTCTTTAATCAACCCATCTTCAATCTACATAGGTTCTTTAATCTACATATGTACTTTAATCTACATATGCTGCTCTTTAATCTACATATGCTGCTCTTTAATCTACAAATTTTCTTTAATCAACTGTTCTTCAATCTATATAGGCTCTTTAATCTACAAATGCTCTTTAATCTACAAATGTTCTTTAATCTACATATTCTCTTTAATCTACATAATATATGCTCTTTAATCTACATACGCTCTTTAATCTACATATTCTCTTTAATCTACATATTGTCTTCAATCAACATAAAGATATTTATGTTTCAGCTGATGATCAGATGACAACTGCTACACCCTCCTGTGTTGACAAGAACCCCTCAGCATGCGCAGAAATTGGGCCAAATGCTTGTACGTTTTTTATTGACATTGCCAGACAGAATTGTGCCCGACACTGCAATTTATGTCCTAAACCGTCAGTATTATCAGTACAAGTAACAAGTGTGTTATCATTACAATGTGTAACTTATGTCCTAAACCTTCAGTACTATCAGTACATGTAACAAGTGTACATGTATCATTACAATGTGTAACTTATGTACTAAACCGTCAGTTCCATTAATACAAGTAATAAGTATGTTATTTTTACAATTTGTAAATTATGTCAAAAACCTTCAGTACCATCAGTACAAGTATGTTATCATCACAATGTGTAACTTATTCCCAAACCTTAGAAGTCATCAGTACAAGTAACGATTTTGGTCTAGATTTTTCTCACTAAACAAGGAATTGTAATCGTTTGAAAGCAGTGCATTTCGACGTTAAAATTGTCAATTAGGGTAGCGTAGTACGAAGTTAAGGTTGCAGCAACGTGAAACTTACTGACAATTTATTGTTAAATTTAAACGCCACTTTTAGCAGTCTTGGCCAATTCGGCAGTCAATTTTTAACCAAGTTCACATGCGCATTATGATGACAGATTGAGATATTTACCAAGATCATATCAAAATGAACACATTATCTATTTTGAAATTGATAAGGTATGAAAGACAGAACTATTTACAAAATGTTTGAAATTTTCTTTTTCAACATTATCCGAGGTTTTGTTTATCATTTTGCAAAAAACAGCCCTGTAATGTAGGTGTGAAAGCCAAGGTTGTTGCATATTATTCATCTGCCGTTTGCACCAACTTAAAAAAAAGTATCAAGTGAAACAACTGTATACACACATTAGGTAATGTGTAACCATAAATTATGTATTGATGCAACGACGGTTGGTAACTTATGATGTAATACATTCACTAACATTTTATACGACATATTCTAAGCACCATCACCAAATAGTTATGTACTACACAGGCAAATTTCACTCACATCAATTTCACGTGAAATTTAATTCATGTGAATCTCACGTGAAATTCACATGAATTTCACCTCAAACGAGCTTATACGTGAAACTCACGTGAAATCAGTTTTTGTGAGTTTCATGTGAATCTCATGTGAAACTCATGTGAATTTCACATGAAAATCACGTATATTTTTTCATGTGAAATTCACATGAATTTTTAAAATAGAGTATTTCAAATAACATCTAAATTTTTAAATTTAATCAAAATCATGAAAAATATTAAAAAATTTTGTTGTAAATTTCACGTGAAATTCATGTGAAAAAGTTCACATCAGATTCATGTGAATCTCAATTCACGTGAAATTCACATGAACATTTTCACGTGAGTTTCATGTATAAGCTCGATTGAGGTGAATCTCACGTGAAATTTTTCATGTGAATTTCATGTGAGATTCATGTGAAATTCATGTGAGTAAATTTTGCCTGTGTATTGATGATATTTATTTTAAGCACCATCACCAAATGGTTATGTACTGCTGATGATACTTATTTTAAGCACCATCACCAAATGGTTATGTACTAATGATGATATGTATTTTAAACACCATCACCAAATGGTTATGTAATATTGATGATATTTTTTTAAGCACCATCACCAAATGGTTATGTACTATTGATGATATTTTTTTAAGCACCATCACCAAATGGTTATGTACTATTGATGATATTTTTTTAAGCACCATCACCAAATGGTTATGTACTATTGATGGTATCTATTTTAAGCACCATCACCAAATGGTTATGTACTAATGATGATATGTATTTTAAACACCATCACTAAATGGTTATGTAATATTGATGATATTTTTTTAAGCACCATCACCAAATGGTTATGTACTATTGATGATATTTATTTTAAGCACCATCACCAAATGGTTATGTACTATTGATGATATTTATTTTAAGCACCATCACCAAATGGTTATATACTATTGATGATATTTATTTTAAGCACCATCACCAAATGGTTATGTACTATTGATGATATTTATTTTAAGCACCATCACCAAATGTTTATGTATTGATGAAGGGAGTGACTGGAGTAGGAACATATCCTCCTGGTGTTACTGATTTGTTTGGATTATGGAACTCAACTAAGACAATTAATGAATTCCAACAAGAAGCCAGGGCACTGACACCAAACTTCCCTGGACATTATAAGCCAATATTGTCAAACAACTGGACATTTCTTTGTTTGGATAAGGTAAAAAGAAAACAAAGTCCAATATAGAGAGTGCTTTAGTTATGTTCATGATGTTAAGGGATCTTATCTTTTTTTTGGCATATTTAGCATATTATGGTAGAATTAAACTTCACTACTATTTTAGCTTACAGTACCATAATTACTTTTTGTTAATGTTATTTTTCTGCGAAAAAAATCTCAAAACTTTAAAACTTATTAGGAATGATTTGTCGTCATGGAAATTTGATCTTTATGTCAAAATTTAGCTTGATGAAATATAAAAATATACAACAGTAGTATACTGCTCTTCAAACGAGAGATTGAAGTTATAATTATTTTTGAGTTCAGTACGATCTTTAAAGATTGTACTGTTATCGGCGTATATCCTTCACCGAAAGAACATCTCAATCACTTAAAGGTTAATAGACATACAAGGCAAATTAAAAAAAAATCAATAATATAATTCTAAACTTTTATGATGAAACGAAAAACTAGGATTTCAATTTGTCAATGATATAAACTGTTTTAGAATGGTTTCACAATTTAATATTGAATAATAAGAATTTTGCTATTTTTGTTTCATATTTATTTTTACCAAATGCACAAAAGAGGGGAGAACGATACAAGAGGGACAGTCAAACTCATAGATCGAAAATAAACTGACAATGCCTCGGTTAACAACGAGAAAAAAAGACAAATAATAGTACAAACACACAACATAGAAAACTAAAATCTTAACAACACGAACCCAATCAAACACTGGAGGTGCTCGGAAAGGGTGCCCTGATCCTGCTCCACATGTTGGACTCGTCGTGTGGTTTATGTTATTACAAACCCAGAAAAATAGTCTAATTCGGTAGGCCATATTCATGAAATCCTTTATGGGCAATCAATACAGTAAAACGTTAATAATACATAACATCTAAAGCCAATGCATTCATGTATACTATAATAATATGCATCACTACTTTCAAAATTTGACCAAAAACTGTATTTTATCAAATAAAATGACAAAAAAATTGCTGAAGTGACAGTATTTTATTTATGATCATATTTTTTTTAAGAATGATCTGGACCTTTAGAAATGTGAAAAGCAATGGAACAGCGATGTGTCTCCTTTATGAACAAACAAACTCTCTCTGACCGACAAAAATTTCAGACAATAAATCATTCAGACAAACCAAAAAATAGTTTGGCACAGCCTACAATTTGTAAGGTTACCTTTTCTTATTTGAATAAAACGATAGAAAATAAGGTATAGAAAAAATAATCAAAATATATTACAGGTCAGGGTATCTATATACAAAAATGGTGTAGAGAAAGCTTTCATGCTGTTCAATGCTACAGGATCAGATAAGATGAGTTGGTTTACACCTAGCAGAATTATAGATTCTTCGTGGCTGGATTTCCAATCTACAACTAAACAGTACTTTGCAATGTCTCAGTAAGGATTTATACATTTGATAAGGTTTCAATTTCTCAGATACTAAAAGTAAATGTAAGCGTATGTTAAACCTGTATATACTGCATGATGCATTCTGGTTTTATATCCTGCTACTTAGTGTTTGTGCATATATAAAATTGTGTATTAAAACTGTACAGCTCAGGTTTTATTTTTCATTCTTGCAGGAAAAGTGCTGAATGATGCAAGATCGAGTTTAATGTTTGTTATAGTTACTGGCTGTTTACACAAATACAGCACTTATAGGTGTACTTTTGTTTGAATTATACTTTGGGAATAATCAGTGCCCCTTGGCATAAAACATTTCATGAAAATTTGAGTTGTCTGTAGATATTTTTATTCTAACATTCTAACTGAAGACATCCATAGCTTCTGGTTTGTTTAAACCGACTTTATCAGATTCTAAAAATAGATAATGCAATATCTCATATTCTTCATATTTGCTTCACTATAAATCAATTTTCTAAATGATGTAAATGTCTCTTTACTTATAACTTGTATATAACTTGCTTGTCAGAAATGTACATTCAACAACAAGGTTACAATACATACCACATTGTAACCTTATAGAGATCTATATTCCTAAAGCATAATGATATAGATTAAATGCATCATCCTCAGTAAAATAAAAGAAAAATAATTTCCTCTTTTTATTTTGCAAATGTTTCATTTATCTATGAAAACAATAACCATTTCAGAGACCCAGATTTCCTAAGGGAATTCTATGCAAGTCAATATGCTGATAAATCAAAATGTGATTCAACTGGTTGGATGTTTATATCTACAGCAAACAGATGTTATCTGGAAACTGACAAGAAACCAGCTTTCTATTATGCTCCAGGACAGACCTCAGCTCACTGGGGATATAGTGAGTCTTCATTCAATTATAAAGGCTATGAAATTCTAATGGAACATATTTTCTTTTATAGAATGGATACTTTCTCCATTTTTTTTTTTTGCCATCTTCATTTGAAACAGACACCACCCCGAGATAAATATTGTTAAGACGGGTGGTGACAAATATGTTTATGATTTATACTCTTCAGCTCGCTGCGTCATATTTCTTTCTTAAAAGAGCTATATACAAATCTTTAATGTAATTTGTCTTCAATTATAGACTTGGTAAAGTTTCAAATCCAAGTACAACTAGGTAAAGTTACAGAGCTAAGTACAAGTCTAAGATTTAAGATTTTGATTATTTATTTTGCTTTAAAGATACTTCTAGATAAATTGTACATTACTTTCTTTATTTTGTGGGTACTAAGTAGACATACAATAAACAATGACTAATTAACATCTAGATTGATATAAAAATACAGGTTTCACTACTATCTCTTACTTTTTGTAGAGAAGCGAAAGTGTATTTTAGTTATCATGATCTGTTGGCCTAATTTTACAACGTGTTAAATTGTGGTTTGTCATTACGTCGTTTGATCGTTTAATTATTGAACGTGACTTATTCATGATTGTGACTGTTTTGCATGGTGTAAATTCGCATTGGTATGAGACGTGTCACGGTTCCTTTCTATAGGAATTTCTTGTATTTAGTTTGATGTAGTATTTGTTATACTCGTCGGATTTTGTCATATGTTTTATCTTTTGTAGTTGTAAATCTTTTTTTGTTTGTTTGTATTCGTTTGTTAAGGAAGATATAATTAATCATCCAGTTCATTAATAAGATTTTTGTTTGGTTCAACTAAATTTATACGATATATTTGGTTTACATTTTGATTAAGAAGAAATACCAACATAGCTAGATAAAAAAAAAAATTATCTAATTTCTACCACAATTTGATATCAATTAGTATTTATTTTTCGTGTTATATCAACATTACAAACCTTGTCTTGAATTCTATCCTTATTCTATCCTATTAGTTGGGAAATGTTTAGATATTCAAATGTAACGTCACTTAAATTTGTGCGTTTATCGATTTAAGATTATTCATCTTTCCTTTTTTATTTTGTAGTTAGTCATTAGTTTTATCATTATTATATCCTGGTACCTGTGATAGCTATTATACAAATTTGCTGTTTGCAAAAGTATGAATTATTCTAAATAATAAGGTTTTTCGTATCTCAGGCAGACAACTTTAGCCGTATTTGGCTTAATTTTGTTGGAATTGTTGGTCCTCGGTGCTCTTCAGCTTTATGCATTTTTTTGTTTTTGAGATTTTATACATCAACGCTTTATTGGTTAGTTTTGTGTGGACGAACCGCGCGTCAGGCGTATTAAATTTAAACCTGGCATCTTTTGTTAGCTATTATTCTTGTGTTTTTCTGTCCTGTATGTTCTCCCATTTATTTCATATAGTCCTATCATATAATGTTGTCATTTTAATGTTATAATTCACATTGTCATAAAAGCGGGAGGTTTGGCATGCCACAAAACCAGGTTAAACCCACCATTTTTTATTAAATGTCCTGTACCAATGCAAGTCAGGAAAATGGCCACTGTTGTATTATAGTTTGTTTCTGTGTGTGTTACATTTTAATGTTGTGGTTCTGTTGTGTCGAAGTTCTCTTATATTTTTGATGTGTTTTCATCATTTTTAGTTTGTAACCCAATTTTATTTTTGTCTTAATCGATTTATGAATTTCGAACAGCGGTATACTACTGTTGTCTTCATTCATGTTCTACTTTTTGAAATTTACCTGTGACGACACTTTTTTGTAGCTTTGATACATTTGTATGACGCATAGTTCATTTTTCTATTGGAATGTTCTGTCGAAAGGTAACTTGAGGTGTTACTGGCTACTCTTATGTGGTTTACATGTAAAAATGGACTGTGTTCTGAGTGTTCTTGTATTTATTTGTAGTTTATTTCTGTCACGTTATGTTGTTAGTTTAACGGTATATTTCATAAGGCATAAAGGCAGCTTTACCCAACCATTTTATTCTTTTTTTTTTGGTTTATCTTTGTTTGGCTTTATTTTCAATTTTGACATTAGTGCATTAATGAATGACAAGTCTAGCGTATTTAATGTTAAGCCTGATAATTTTATAATTATTAGCTTGTCGTAATGTTCTATTGTATTGTTAATTTGTGAATTTCTCTATCCTGAATGTTTGTCCATTCATTTATATTGTAGTCCTGTCATGTGATGTTATCGTTTTAGCGGTACATTTTACGTTGCCATGAAAACGGGAGGTTCGGCTAGCCACAAAACCAGGTTCAACCAACCATTGTTTTCTGAAAATGTCCTGTACGAAGTCAGGAAAATGTAGTTCGTTTCTGTGTGAGTAGCATTGTCGTTTTGTATTTTGTTGTTTTGTTGATTGCTCCTATATTTGTGTTTCCGTAAGTTTTAATTTGTAACCCGGACTTGTTTTTTCTCCATCGATTTATTACTTTCGAACAGCGGTTGCCTTTATTTGTTTCCCCCTTATAATTGATGTGTTTATCCAGTGTTGGTTTGTGACCTGGATTGGTTCTAGTAAAATCAATTAATCACTAGTTAATAGCGATATGTTACTACTGCCTTTAGTAAGCACTGGATCTTTTAGAGGTATGTGTTCTTCCTAAAAATTGGATGCTTATGTTAGAACGAACCCTTTCTTATTCAATAATCAATACCTACAATAATTCCCATTTTGATTATTCTGCAGTTTGGTTGCACAGTTTTAATTATCATATTAGCTTATTTATAAAACACTGAACACCTTGTAGTCATAATGAATATAGGATTGAGAATTTCTTACAGCTAAAGCAGGTGTTGGTGATGTATTTACTATCCAGGGACATAGTACATGTAAGTAGCCACGGTGAAAAGGTAAACAATGTGTCTGGTGTCGTCGTCGTCGTCTGCTTACTTTTATAAAAATATTATCCTTATTAGCCAATTTTAGTCAAACTTTATCATTAGGGTATCTTGTTTTAGCATATGACCAATTATCCCAACTGTCAACCACGATGACCGACATGGCTAGATTTAGAACATAATGGTAGCATTCAAGTTATGTATAATATTTTGAAAACTGTAATGAAAATAAAGAAAATCTGACTGCAAAAAAAAAAAATGTTTAGTATGTTGAGCACTACCAAGTGTCTGAGTATGCACAACTGTCAGAGTATTGGTTACCTTTTAGCTTATTATGGTTTAACAAATATCAGTCAAAATTTGCATTTTACCCCTTTGTTTTTTGTTTAGTCGTATCGACCATCTTTTTTGGCAGATGGAGTCCTGAGACACGTTTAAAACTAGAAACTTCAAAGATGATTGTGCCCTAGTTACTGGTAAAATTTTACTTGCTTGAAGATCTTCACTACTGATCAGATTGCTTATTTTAAGTTTTGTTTCTATTTTAAACCTAATTTATTGTACTCTTAATTGAATAAAATATCTGCAGCATTACAGTTTTTGTATTCTATTATAATGTTTGTCTTATAATAGCTAGGTCACACATTCACGGATTTGACGTCGGATTAGCTACGGATAGGATCCGACATCATTCGTGGTAATCTGTAGATATCCGTTTTGTTGCCTGGTCATACGTAGTAGTACTTGTATATCTTTGACAATTTTTGAACATGCTCAAAGTTTGAACACGGATCAAGCAATACGTAGTAACTTCTTACTAAACCGTATCAGACCGTACTGATCCGTGTTAGTCCATATCAAAACCGTATATATCCGTACTTGTTCGTAGGCCAGAATGATTTATACGGCGTTTTTCGGAGAACTGTGTACGGTTACATCAGGTATTGGCAAGGATACAATACGATTTGTAACTAATGTATCACGGAACGGCACGGTTTCATTACGTTGCAATACCGAAAGCTAGGTATCAGCCAGGGTTTTGAAAGTCTAATAGGTTTGATAGGTTACAGCACGATTACGGAATACTGAGATTCTTTTATTTTCGTTGGTACCAATTTTCATGGTTTGCAAAAAACCTTGCATTTTTGTAGATAATTGATTACGTGATTATTCCAAAGTCTGGATACAACTTTATAGAAATTTGTTTTTCGTTGTTCGCCTGAGGCAAGAAAACGCATGAACCCACATAACTCACGAATAATAATGAATCAGGAGTAATACGTATGCATTGAGGACAAACTGACATAAGGCTTGAGTACAAGTACTCCAAAATCCTAGGGCCCTACTTATTCAGTCTTTTGATTTTAAGGTATTCATAATGATAATCCCATATGAATAATCAACAACTTCGTTTGAAATCAATTTACTGCAATTGGATATTGATCTGGCATAAAATGACAGGACAGGGTCGAGATACTTGATGACAGAGGTGATAGGAGGCTGAATTATGGTTAACTAGGGACTGACTTCTCTATCCATGATCAAATTGAGTTCCCTATAACTGACATGTATGCGGAAAAACTTTGAAAGAATAGTCCTAAATGTTTCAAGAATTTTAAATGTCGCAGGTCCGAGGATTCTGAATAACACCACATAGTACAGATAGACAGATAAATAATTCATTTAACGCAAAACGCAAAAATAAAAATATAAGAATGACATTTAAGGGAAATAAGTTCAAGGGATTTGATGTAATGTCATGCTTACCAATCATGTCTTGATTATTATTTTTGCTTAAGTTTATATCTAGCTATTGTCATTTTTATTGTCATTTTAAGTACATACATGTATCTTGAGCAAAGCCAAGAGAACATATATATAACAGATTAACTTTAACCACAACTTATAACGCCTGCTGTAAATGTTGATAAGCTAGAGGTTATAAACTTTTCAGAAACATGAAGATTAAATTATAGTATTGCAACAAAATATTACACATGAACATGCTAATAAGGACCGAGTGTCTTTAAGGAACGCACAGAGTGTTAGTAAAAATACACGGGGCGGCTAATAGTATATACTAGAACACACCCGTGATATCACGGGTACGTGACTGAATTATAGTATATAACTATGCGCAAGCCTTATTTTAGTATTAGTATTGTCATCTGATAAAGTCATGCCGATTATAAGATACACAGTTTTTCTCTGCTTTCAAGTCTTTCTGTTTGAACCCGTCGAACTGAAACAATAATATTAATTATTTGGAAAACAAAAGGTCCTGGAATGGAGTATTTTTTAATCAACAGCATTGTCCTGTATAAGTTATAAATACAGTTGAATTCTTTGCTTCGCTGTTTTACGTCATGCCCACTAACAAATTGAAAACTGTACCTATACGCCTTATTTTTAGTCCAGATTTTTAGCATTCGTATTGTTATCTTAGAAAGTCTTACTAATTAAAATACTACAATAGGTAACAATTTGACAATTTAGTAGTGTCAACCCTGTGGTTATGACACGTGTATATAGCATATTAATCCTGAAAACAACGTTTGGTGGTGCGCCTGTCAGATGCGGAACGTACAGATAAGGTAATAGGTAACAGGTGAATATACTATTGGTATCGGTAGCGGATTCGACCCGGAACCTCTTAATTATTGGCAATATTAATTACATGGAAAACAAAAGGGCCTGGAGTGGTGTAATTTTTAATCTACACCTTTGTACTATATTAGTTATATATAAAGTTGAATTCTGTGATTCGTCGTTTTTACGTGATGACGGCTAACAAATTGGACCTCGTAATTTTAGTATTATAGATTATTTCTTATGTTTGTTTATTATTTTAGGTCCAGACAATGTGTCACTTCCAACAGTCATATCCAATGGTGAGTTGTATGTTTAGTTTATTAACTTTTAAGATAATAACATAGTAGTAGATATTTCGCATAACTTGTTTCTAGATATTTATATACTTATATGGAGTTATTTTCATTCATTTGCAGAATCAACCCGGACGATACCATGTTTCATAAAATCATATCCAAGGCATAAAATAATTACCTGTTTGAGGTCATTATTTTCCTTGATAAAAATGAAATCTATAATTTACTTTAAAATTACATTCGTCTGATAGTTTTTTGTTGCCGATTTAGGAATTAATGTTTTAAAGTTCAATCGATGATAGGTGTAAAAGAAGTCGTCTTTACCAAGAAACAACTATAACGTGAAATTTTGTTTAACTTATCGCTACATTACAGAAACATTATCATATATGTGAGATGAATTTCAATGTAGACTTTCATTAAATAAATTCAGGTTTAACATATTAGCATGAAAGATTTTGAAAATCTAATTGAGTCTCATTGAATAGGTTGATTGATTGTTGGTTGCTTGCTTAACGTCCAGTGGCAAATATTTCATGCATGTTCAGGACGATACACACTGAATAGGAAATCCTACTGTAACCTACATGTAATTATATTCGTCTTCGTGTCAGTTCTAAACTGTTTAAATTTATGTATACCTTTTACTCTATAAAAAAATATGTTTATATTCCATTTTATAACATTCACGTAACTAATAAAAACATTCCCCTCTCTTTTTCATAAACTAAGTTGGTACAATAAATTACTTACAATGTGTCTTGTAATTGTCATACACCGTTATCGGATGGTAACAATTCATTTGTTTCTTTCATTATGCTGTTACAGTAGTATTTCGATTGTGTATGGACAATAATTTTAAAGGGTTTATATACGTCAAAAAAAACTTAAAATATGCATTATCTATAACCTAACCTGATATCGTTATTCACTTATTCATTCCCAATATAACATCCTTTCATGGATATATATAATTCCATCCATTTCTTGCCTTCCAAAATAGTGTATTTGTCTATTACAACTTCCACATTTTCTAGTAAAAATTAAATTACATTGAGTTTACATCTTTGGTGTACTTCATTTTATGGAAAACCTCTTAAATCAAGATTATGCGAAATAGTATCCTATGTATTTTAACTTCTGATTTTTCAACCCTGTATACCACTATTTCCAATTTGAAATTGAAAAATCGTCCTAAGAAAAAAAAGCCACAATGCTTTTAAACATTCAAATGGTTGCCCACGGTATCAATGTATTACTTGGGATATATAATACGGCATATTTTGTTAAAAGTAAATAAAAAGGTCAATCATGCCTTACAGACACTAGTTATCAGTATGTTGCTGTCTCGAATCGACAACGTTAAATTTTGAGGTAGACATTTAAAAAAAAATTGTCATCATTCCTATGGGAACGCACTGTCCAACTCTCCTTGCAGAACTTTTCTTATTTTCATATGAATGGGAGTTCATTCAGACAATTGTCAAAAAAAAAAAGATCAAAGAGCCCAGATCCCATAATGTCACATTGAGATATATTGATGATGTTCTTTCCATTAACAACCCAAACTTTAATGATTGAGTTCCATTTTCATATCCGCCTCATTTTAGACTAAGGCCGTGTTCACATTGACCTAAACTCGGTGCTGTGTAAGTGTAACTCACACGTAAACTAAACAAAATTACGTTCCCATTGATAAAACTCAATGTTTACATGTAGTGTAAATCATGTTTTGTCTACATGCAGTCGATACACGATGTAGGCCTTGTGTAGATTAAGTGTTCACAAAACTAGGCATTTAAAACATAAGTTTCACCGTGTATATTTAAGGAAGAAACGATTTTTAAATAACATTGATATTTATAACAATTATTAATAAAGTTCTTTACAGAAATATTTGTCTAAACTTGGTAATTTTATATTTATTTGTTTTTTTAGAAAACAACTTAACGTAGCGTTATTAACCCCTTATCAAGAATCAAAGCAGCATCATTGCCGAACACATAATTCATTTAAAATTTCAAATTAAGGTCTTTCCGAATCGACTTTACTTGCACAGACATATTTGCCACTGGTCTTTACCTAAACGAGGTAAATGTTTTGTTTGTCTAGTATATCTGTTCCGTTAAATTACACTTAAAAATAAAAAAAAACATTACCCCCTCCCTTTGCCAAATACTCCTTGGAGGAGAAATACCATTTGAAACAAACAGAAATAATCTCTAATATATCAATTCTACTTCTTCGTCTGTAAGCACGCTGCTGCAGCCTACGTTTTCTAATGCTTAATCGAGACATCTTTAGTATCTTTAAAATACTGCAAATCATCAATATGGCTTTCATAAAGAAGCAACCACTTAACTTCAAAAGGGGTGGGGGGGGGGGGTATTTTGTTTATTTATCTGAGTCAGAATTTTTTTCACGGAAACCTTTAATTTCCTTTTTTTTCGATGCTGGTAATTTTTTTCAACATTTAATACTATAATGTATGGGGAGACTCTAGATTCAGAATATTTTTTTTTCATCAGTAGGACCAGAATTTTTTTGTATCCAATTGGGGTTGGGAATATTACCACTGCTAGAAAAGTTGTCCGAAAACTTTGCATTCGGTTCTCCGTAATGAACATTTAAATGATATAAAGTTTACAAGTGTGAACAAATCTTATGTACAGGTAATTAAACAAGGTGTATAGATGTGAACAAATTTAATGTGAAACCAATGTCCAGTACATTAAACTAATTGTAAACAAGTTTACTGTACATGGAGTTTGGTGTGAACACGGCCTTATACCTCGAATGTGACATATACAATCACGTCAGTATACTAATCTATGAAAAACCAGACAAATTATCAATGTCCCTTTCCTTGATAGCAATATATCACCTGCATTTGGGATACGCATTTCCAAACTTATGTTGGAATACAAGAGCTTGCTCCCAATCAGATTTTTTAAAACGTCACCAGCGTCTGAGCAGAAAGTTGATGCACAAGGGGTGTATCAAGGAATTGTTGTTTTCTTTTTTTTTCTAGTTCATCGGAAGGTAACACGATCTTGATGCTAAATTTTCTGTATCAACGTCACAAACAATACACGATTGTCTTGAAGTTTAGATTCTAGGTATTGACGTTGTTTATTTTTCTTTATGAATATTACTTTTACTGATTAGTGATATAAATTTGACGTGGCTCTGTACATATACATCCTTTCTATATCTCATCGTGTTATTGTTCTAAGGTACAATTTCTGTATTCTTGTCTTTCATCTTTGCTTAATGTGCTTGGTTTATATGTCTTTTTATGTTTTTTAGTAACATATAACGTGGCTTTGAACTTATACATCCTATCATTGTATTATTGTTCTAGGGTACAATTATTATATCTTGTCTTTCATTTTTGCTTTGGTTACATATAATATGGATCAGAAATCAGACATCCCGTCCTTATGTTATTGTGCGATGGTGAATGGTTTGTATCCTTGACTTCATATTTGCTACTGTACTTTGACTATATGCATTTTAGTGCTTCTTTGTTTGTTAGTTATTATAGAGAGTAAGATTATAACACAAAATTTTTATGATTTTACTTTTCATATTGACTGCTGTACCACGTAATGTTTTTTTTACAATTTGTACCTTCTATGTATGTTTTGTTCACACATTGATGTAAATATAATGGAATCGTAAACGACTGTCATACAAGTGAGAGGTTTAGCTAGCTATAAAACCAGGTTTAATCCACAATTGTATGCATAAGAAAATGCCTGTATCAAGTCAGTAGTATTACAGATGTTATCCATTCTTTTGATGTGTTTGAGCTGTTGATTTTGACATTTGAATAGGGAATTTCAGTCTTGCATTTTCCTTGGTGTTAAGTATTTTTGTGATTTTATCTTTTATATTAGCTATAAAACAACTCTTATACTGCACACATTTTGCAGTTGATTTATTTTATGGATTTTCAAATGCTACGCCATGAAATGTGCAAGCGGTCAATAGGTAAAAGGTAAATGTGGTTGTGACAGAAAATAGACATTATTGTTCTCAGAAAAACTGATGTTTTTCGCACTTCATGAATTGGATTGATATTAGATAATGGTTTCTAGTCTACTGCCTCATTTACATTTTTTTTGCAAAAAAAGATTTTGTATATGACGTTAACCATCCGATAATATGCAGTCCAGGAAGCATATACATGATATATGTCGGCTGAATGTTATAACTTTTAATCGCCCTATATGTATACGAAAGGTTGTATATCACCATGAAGATTCGTATAACATAATTTAATTCGAGACATCTAGGAGGGGATACCAAAGACACATCTGATTATATCATCTTATTTGTTAGGTCCTGGATGTTGGTATAAAGGTTCACGTTATCACCAAGGAGACAACTGGGAAGATGGTTGTGACTACAACTGTACCTGTGATGATGAACAAAGTGGACATTATTCATGTAATGCTCTGTAAGTTGAAAGATATTCAGCACAAAGTTAACTTGCAAAAGAAATTTGTAGACTGAAGGTTGAGTTCAAACAGTAAAAGAACAAAAATCCCTAAATGCAAGATGTAAGTCATAAAAAGTGCTTCATAAAATTGCAAAATCAAATACACAAACATATCAAATCAATGGAAACAACTATCACATTCCTGACATGGTACAGGTCTTTCATTATGTAGAAAATGGTGGATTAAACCTGTTCGTATACCTATAGAGACCCCTCGCATGTATGGCATTCACATTCAATTCCAAGGACAAAATGTTAATGGAACCATTGAGGCAATCGAAACTAAACTAAGTACAAATATTATCAGGTCATAATTAAAAAAAAAAAAACGTTGAGCTCTGAACAGGGCTGGATTTTAAGTAGGATTATAATAGGAAGAGTTGTGACCCTACTTTTTTACAAGTTATAGACATATAACCAATTAGTTGTGTTAGTGATTAATAACAGTTTTAATTCATATAAATTTGAGAGGATGAAAAAAGTGTAATTCTATTTCTGGAAGATATATTCTAACTTCTGATTACTCAGTCCGGGTGTTTCCTTACCAGAGGCGATATACAGAAGAACGAAAAATGCCTTTTTGTACTTCTTGTTATGTTTGTCACATGGATTATGAGAGGAATCCAGAGACATTCAACACTTTGATATTTTGAGTTTAAAGTTGTTGAGAAAGAATGCAAATCATGTGAAAGCATCATTGGTGGATTGCCTACGCCAATTTTAAACTTTCATCTTTTGCATTTTGTCTTACACCTCTCTATAATACAATTTTCGAGATAATTAGTGAGTTGTTACCTCTCTATCAATAGAGTGACACTCTATTTTTTAAAGAGTTGTTAAACAGTTTTCATCATTTATTTTGATTCGAAATAAACTTATAATATAAAGAACTAAACATTTGTAGCATTCAAGAACGAAATTCTGCTATTTTGACTTCAAAATTCATGGAACTTTAATACGAACACAAAGGATCAGATTATAAAATCCCGAGCTTTAGATGACCTTAACAAAACATGGAGAGAAAGTCACGTGACAAGTATTATGTACTAAGGAAGCTATTTAGAAAACTCTTTGAAGTTATTTTGAAAGGTATCGAATTATCCACTTCTTAAAAGTTTCTTATACAAAAAACTAAGTATATCTTAAAGATCTCCTTTCATGAGTTTCACCTTAATTGTATTAATACATATGACAATAGAGATCGACAACCAGCAATGGAACTTTCTGTTTCACTTTAGTTCTATGTATAGCATACCTATATCATTTGTATATAGTGAAACTTACAAAGACAGTATAGATCACATTAAACTGTTTGTTTAACTTTGATTCTATGTATAGCTTACCTTTAGAGTAAAACTTACAAAAGCAGAATAGTTCACATTGAACTGTTTGTTTAACTTTGATTCTATGTATAGCTACCTTTATAGTGAAACTTACAAAGACAGAATAGTGCAACGTTAAGTACATACTAAGATACTGTTACAGTGTCGCCATGAAGCATTGAAACCAACCGGCTTTCAATTTGGCTTCGAGTATACAATTAAAAAAAGACATGATTCAGTTGAACATTCATAGGGTCGTCATCGGATTTGAGAAATAGGCTAAATCAGTTACTAAATTTTAGTAACATGTAATCTATAAATTCCAAAGGCAAACCTTTGGGGTGTTTTCCTTTTGGCCAAAAACTTATTTCCTTCTATATAATCTCAATAATATTGATATTTTTTGCACATATTTCCAGAAAAGTAAACATCATTACTTATATTTTTAGTTGTCCTGTGTATGACCATCTGCCTAAGATATGTAGAGTTGTTATACCAAACGGTCAATGTTGTGGTCATGTTGAATGTGTTCAACCACCGGTATGCGAATACCCTATACATGGTATACGTAAGTACAGTTAACACATTACACTTTTCTTTTAAATCTTCTTTTTTTCTTAATCATTCATGAAAATTCAAACAAAATATAGGTCTTAACCGATTGGTTGGAATCTTATCTGATAAACACAATCCAATGGTACACCAGACTTGGTTGTCAGGTCTGCAAGTTGGAGATGACCATCTACCTCATATATATCTTTATAAGCACAACAGCGAAAACACAATAAATAACACTGGATGTAACTATCTTCCAATACGCCCAACAAGCAATGTTCATTGTCTTAATTACTCTGGTGTGGTCAACTGGTGTCTATGGTCCATCTGTCCATTATACAAAGTGGTTCGGTCAACAATGCTAAAATATTCAGTCCTATAATGGTGCCTATCAAGAAGCATATTTATAAGCACCACCAAACAATTAACTTAGTACCGCGGGCTGCATTTATCTTCCATAGCTTGAACAATCAAGGTTCATAGTCTAAATCACTCTGGTGTGGTCTTGAACATTTACTTCATAGCAATGTAAGTTATTTGTACAAAAGCAGGTCGTCTAAATTCATTTAAGATTATTTTTGGCATGTCATATCATATACTTTTAAAAAAGTCACCTTGTGAAGAGCAAATAAAGAACAAAAAGGTAACAAATAAGTAGCAGAGTATGGTCAAGCGAGAAGACATGGAAATATGTACCACCAGGTTTATTATACCCCAACGAATCAACAACGAACACCAGAAACAAGAAAACTAAGAAACGAAAATCATTTAAAAGAGGCAACGTATCAAATGCAAATCAACAACAGAGTAAATCTGGAGCGTAAAAACTGCTCCTAGTAAATATGCCCTGACTAGGTTATTTCAATAACACGAATACGGGACTAACATTAGAAACATGAAATGCCAAAACAAAAATTAAAAGAAAACCGGTAATGTGTATGAAATGAATAAGGAACGAATAAGAATAACAAACTAAGATCCAACACATGAAACATGATAATCAAAAAAACAATTTATAAAAAGGGAATACGAAATCAGTCGAGCGCGTAAAACGAATAGATACAATCTAACTGAATATTTTCATCTACAAGAACCAAAATCTTACACCAGAGAAAAAAACAAATACAGACAATTTCAAAAAAGGACAAAGTTTAAAAAAAACTATAAAGAATGAAAAAGTAACAGAACTTCTGTCGAGTGCTATAACTGTTTTATACGCTCTAACAAGGGTTTTTTTTCAACTCGAATTACCTAAGACTACCATCACACACTTATAACGTAAAAAGACGTAACAATTAAAAAGGAGCAACGTATGAAATACAAATCAGGAACAAATAAGTAGCGATAAAGAACAGGTGTATCAGTCGAGCTCTGTAACGAATATGTAAGCACTAATTAGCCTGTGTCACATCGACAAACCCTGAGCTAACACCAGAGATAATATATGAAAAAGACAATAAAAACATTAAAAAAGTATATAAAGCAAATAAGGAACGAATAATTAGCGAGTAGACCATAGTTCATAACAGACAGAAAAATGAAAAACAAGAAAATATAATAAAAAATAAAAATACAAAATGTAAATATGAATAAGGAACAAATAACGAACAAATAAGAATCAGGGTGTCATTCTAGCGATGAAACGGGAACATACGCACTAAATGGGTTTTATACACTTCTATAAACCCATTTCTAACAACAAAAAAAGAAAAAAAGAAATACAAATACAGGTATTAAGAGTTGCAACGTTGAAAAAGTGAATACGGAAATAATAGGCAGCGAATAAGTAACAGGGTATCAGTCAATTACATTAACGTGTACCTATGCGCAAAAATGGTAAGTTAATCTTTTACGGTCCAAAGACTACACCAAAGAAAAAAAATAATGAAAAGAAATAATAGAAAAGTTGTATTAAAGGACCGAATATGTATCAGTGTTTCAGTCTAGCACAACAACATGTACGTACGCGCTTATAGGTCAATTTCACGTCTTCAAATCCATAGTTAACAACAACAACAACAAAAGAGAACAGAGTTTCTAAAAAAAGCGAATAAGGAACGAACAAGAAGCGAATCTGTCACAGGTTATCAGTGGATCATGGAAACGAGTACATGTCCGCGAATAGACTAAAAGACCTATTTTACGTCTACATACCCATAGCTACATTGTAAAATCAACAACAATGACAAGAAAGGAAATTTAACAAAAGTCTTTACAAGGTGCAACATCTAAAGTGGTATGGGAGTCTAAACTAAGAATGATAGAATTTGTTCATACTTTGCCAAACGTATTATCTATCGATATATGTTCAAAAATATAATAAAAATGATAGATCAACGCGCATTTTCTCAAGCTACAGGCTGTGACAAAATGACACATTTTGTATAGATTATACAGTAAAAAACACCATTTTGTGATTTAAAACTAAAGTAAATGATAGAATTGTAAAATAAATTACCAAAAAGACAGTCTTCAGACAATTCTTTGAAAATATCAAAAGAAAAGATAAGGTCACCGTACGTTTAATTCGGCTAAAATACAAAAAATACATAAAAATTCCATGTAGATTTCTTCAGAAAATGCAATGTTTTAGAGTTACCTCCTCTTTAAATGCCAATTTAAAAACAACCAAAAAAAATCTACACTATATTAATATTTATAAGTTATATTCCTATAAGTTGGTTCTTTAAAATAAAAATTCACATTAAACATGTTAAATTTCTTTATTCTTGCGTCAAACTTGATAGAAAATCTGGACCCAAGGTTCTCTGTTTTTTTACAATCCAAGATGGTGAAAGACACCCATACCACCTAAAAAAGCGAATAAAGGACGAACAAGTAGCGACCAATCCAGTCACGTATTTGTGCTTACAGCTGAACGGACGTACTGGGTCGGCTCTTCTTTGTCCGCTATCTACGATGAGGATTTACTATAGCTGGATCAACGACATACTATTTTTGGTGACATAAACCAATTCCACGCTGTACAGAAGTCAAACCGCGTAAATACCCGCGCCAGCATACACTCCAAAACCCCTTATGGTTGGGGGCGTGTTATGCCGACTGACGTCCGAGGGCTGTATCCTATAGCTAGGTATTGGATAATGGACCTTCATTTCACTGTCTCACTACTTTGGTCCTAATGACGCTTTCTGTCATCGTTACTACTACGTCCGAGATTCATCGACTAGTACTCCATCATTGTGGTTAGCGGGCTACCAAGCTGACCAAATTGGCCATGAAAGCAGCCGTTGTGAAGATAAAACATCTAAATAGTCAACAAACCAAATGAAAACAATTCACAAAACCAAGACGGCGGCCTACCAAAATGACGTCTTTCACCTGTGCCTGACCGGCTGCACACATTATTTAAATGCTCACCAAACTCCTCCGAGCACCGAGCCGACCGTGCGAGGGCTGTAAAGCGAGTTAAGGTCGCTAAACACTTCCATCATCATCAAGTAGCGAATAAGTACCAGGGTATCAGTTGATTTCGTATACGGTTATATGTGCGCTAATATGCCTATATCCTGTCTACACACCCATATAATAACAACAACGACAAAGAAAAGAAATTAAAAAAACAAATTTAAAAGGTGCAACGTTTAAAAAGTGAATACGGAACGAACAAGAAGCGAAAAAGTAACAGCGTATCAGTCGATCGCGGATACGGGTACATGTGTGCTAATAGGAATATTTCACGTCTACACACACACACACAGAGAGGTAACAACAACAACCAGAGACATGAAAATGAAAGAAAGTTGCAATTTACAACAAACGTATAACAAACAAATAAGGAACGAATAAAAAAGGGGTATCAGTCGTTCCTGAAATGGATACATAATTGTAATTCAGGTTATTCCATCATTAAGAACCGTTAGTTAACGCCAAAGACAAGAAAAAAATGTTGCAACGCATAACAAACGTCAACAAACGAATGAGGAACGAATAGGCAATAAAGTATTAGTCGAGGGCTGAAATGGGTGCATACGCGTTCATATGGTTATATTCGTTCTACAATCAAACAGCGAATACCAGAGACAAGGAAATAAAAGAAAAGAAAGTATTAAAGAGATGAAACGTATTAAAAGTGAAAAATGAACGAACGAGTAACAGGTATCAATCGAGCGCAGAAACGGGTACATACGCACTTATTGTTTATTTCCATCTACGAACCCATATCTTACACCGGAGGCATGAAAATAAGATAATTATAAAATATTTAAAAGAAGCAACGTATAAAAAGCGAATAAAGAACGAAGAAGTAGCAAATAAGTAACAGGGAATCAGTCGATCGCTATAATGGGTACATAATCGATTACAGGGTAATGTCACCATGACGAACCAATAATTAACACCAGAAAATAAAAATTAAACAATATCGTACCTCAGAATAAAACAGGTCTTAAATAGATATAGGAAGATGTGGTGTGAGTGCCAATGAGACAACTCTCCATCCAAATAACAATTTAAAAAAAAAATCATTATAGGTCAATGTACGGCCTTCAACAAGGAGCCTTGGCTCACACCGAACAACAAGCTATAAAGGGCCCCAAAATTACTAATGTAAAACCATTCAAACGGGAAAACCAACGGTCTAATCTGTAAAAAAAACGAGTAACGAGAAACATGTACTATAAATTACATATACAAACGACAACTACTGTACATCAGATTCCTGACTTAGGACAGGAGCAAACATTTGCAGCGGGATTAAACATTTAAACGGATCCAATCCTTCTCCCTTTTTCTGAAACAATAGCATAACATCACAACATAGAAAAACACACGATAAAATATCAATAAATTTGCTTAAAACCTGTATATAAAGGATAAGCATAATAAAAAGCGAATAAGGAACGAATAAGAAATAAATAACGAATGAGTAACGAATAAGGAATAGATAATGAAAAGGTAACGAATACGACATAAAGAAAAGAAATAAGAAACCAACTTGGCCATCCTGATGTAGTTACGTCGTGAATGAAGAAAGGTTATTTACTACTGTTTCAGGTATATACCAGTATAAACATGGTCTGTCCTTCTGTTTATATACCTATAATTACAAAGGACAATATTATGGACAGGATGACACATGGATTTATGATTGTAAATACAAATGTGAATGTCTTCAAGCAAATCTAGGATTCTATAGATGTAAAGAATTGTAAGTCATAGTATATATTATACTCAGATGTTTGAATATGATATAAAGAAAAACAAATAAGAAACCAACTTCACAACCTTGATGTGGTTATGTTCTGTCATGAAATGGAAAAGGTTATATTGCTACTGCTTCAGGTTTATAACATTATAAACATGTTTTTTTTCCTTCTGTTTAGCTGGTAATACCTGTTCTTACAAGGGACAATATTATAGACAGGATGACATATGGATTGATGATTGTAAATACAAATGTGAATGTCTTCAAGCAAATCTAGGATTCTATAGATGTAAAGAATTGTAAGTCATATAATATATATTATACTCAGATGTTTTAATGTGATTGGAGAGTGTAACTGGAGAGAGTCATATCAACCTGTTTTACAGTACAATACCGGATATAGACTTGAATTAGAGAAATGATGTGTTCTTCATCCCTGTTACAATACTTGTTAAGAGTTATAGAATAAATAATCGAAGAATTCAAATAAAGAAAAAGATTCAACGAGTGACCGAAAAACACTTAATTCACGAATGCGCGTAGCGCATTTGTTAATTATCAAAGATTTTCGTTCACGAGTTGAATACACTTGAATTATTTGATTCGTTATTCTTTTGTTTATATTCTAATGGAATTTGTATTGGACTTTAAAAAGAAAATGTAAGGAACTATAACTTTTTCTACGCATTCACATGCGTGTTGATGCCTGTTCATTAAAGCAAAAGGAGTGAAATAACTGAAAGTATTGGTTTTTGTTCCACTGAAAAATTACAGTATTTCATGGCAATCAACGTAATAATTAAGAATATATTTTATAAGGGTACAATTAATAGAAAATTGGTCTTCATCAGGGAAGACTGACACTTGCATGTCTATAG
Organism: Mytilus edulis; assembly: GCF_963676685.1. Lineage (NCBI taxonomy): Eukaryota > Metazoa > Mollusca > Bivalvia > Mytilida > Mytilidae > Mytilus > Mytilus edulis. Next base: position 1,990,300 of record NC_092348.1, read on the forward strand.
CCTTTTTTAACATTATTTGAATGTGATGAATGTTTGTGACGTAGAGATAAAGCTCATATATACCTACAGAAAATGCATCATTTCAAAAGAATGTGTATGTTTCTGTTCCTAGCTAATTGTCAGTGAGGAATTATGTGTATTATACCTCGACTAATCTGTCGTCGCTTTGTTGTAGCAAGAAGAGTGTCATCATAGTTTTTGCTGTATCTTATTTAAATTTGGATGGCAGATTTCTGTCATTGTTTTTGGTTAGATTTTAACCATTTTAAAGAATTAGGTTCACAAATTGGCCCTGATAGTTTGATATTCATTTAATCAGGCCAACATAGTACAAATTTAACATTTAAATAGCATTTCTATTATTTTATACAAAATAACTTCATTTAATCAAAATGACACAATATTAAATCCTTAGATATGCATTATATTTGGACAATTACATCCAAAATTGTGCTTGTTTGAAGCCAATAATGTACTTTAATGAAGAGATTTATTTTAACAAAGAAGTAAAAATCTTAGCTACAGAATAGATCCATTTAGGAAACAATTTATAATTTCTAATATCTAGCGAGGACCCATTTTGCCTAATGTGAACCTTGTACCTTGTCATCAATATGATGAGATCAAAAATAAGAAACATATAAAATGAAGAACCTGTATAAGAACTTATCATGAAAAATGTTAAAACATTTCACTATAAGTATAAGATCATCCACTGTCATGTATGTATGGTATTGTCTACCTTTTTAGCACTTGTCTATTGAAGCTTAGAATATGGTTCCTTAATGTAATGTTGGTTAGTTTTGAACATGCCCAATTTTGCTGTACCTGCCTGCTTTATTCTTACATCTAAATGTAAACAACATAAATGCGTGATCACTGTTACTATTTCATATATGTTAAAGCACCCACATGGCTTTTAATATTCAATGTGTAAGAGTTGTCTCCCATATCCTAGGTCTAACTCGTGAAAAATTGTTTAACAAAATCAATTAACGTCATAAAACATTGTTCGTTTTTTTCATTTAATTCAATCATTCCCCTTTCACTACAAACTTTTAATTCTTCTGACAGACAATGGGTTACGAATATTAAATGTCTGATTGAAATGAATAATAATTTAAACAAATAAACCTCTACATTACCCCAATTTTTGTTTATATTTGTTTATATTTAATGTTAGATTTCGTGTGGTATAGTTCCGTTTGGTGTACACCTGATTAACTATTCATAAATACTTGTATATGACCTTTATGTTACAAACCCCGAATTTTTGAAAGTTTTGATTTGACTATGAGATAATTCAACGTAATTTCTTGTGGCGTGGGACTTTTCATCCAATTGTGATATAATGCTTGTGTAAGGTTTTTTATTCAGTAAAATATGCAAAAACAAATTTAAAACTTTATATCAATGACTTATTCATTAATATTGAACTTTTCTCACAATCAATTTACGTATGTACATTTGATATGGAGTAAAACTAAGAGTCTGCATTTATGACGAACAAAATACTAACTGTAGTATGATTGCAAATGTGACAATTATTGATTGATATAAAGCCTGTATAGACAACCATACGGCTTTCAACTGTGTAAAGAAACTTAGCCGTATAGTCGGTTACAAAAGGCCCCGACAAGAAGAAAAAATAAATGAATAGAATTGAAAAAAACTAACGGTCTAATTTATATCAAAATTATTTACGAACACAAATATGACAAACATTACTATAACACAGCTTTTTTTTTATATAAACCAACAACAACTTTTTAATCAAATGCTCCCCGTTTGATAAAAAAGTCAAATCACAAAAAGTGCTGAACTCCGACGAAAATTCAAAACGGAAATTCCCTAATCATATTGCAATATCAAAAGCTCCAACACATTAAGCGAAAGAAAAACATCAGTCATATTCCTAACTTGCTAGAGGCATTTTCCTGTGTAAAAAATCGCGGATTGAACATGTTTCTTTATTAAGCTATACCTCTGACTCTGCAGTCGCCTAAAATTGCGTTAAATGGAAAACAAACAGACATAATGGGTAAAAATGTCATCAATAGGGGTACTGTTATACCACTGTCCCAGGTTAGGGGGGATTGGGATCCCGCTTACATGTTTATCCCGCCACATTATGGATTTATGTGCCTGTCCAAGGTCAGGAGCCTGTAATTCAGTGGTTGTTTTTTTGTTTATGTATTACATATTTGTTTTTCGTTCATTTTTGGCATAAACAAGGCCGTTAGTTTTCTCGTTTGAATTGTTTAACATTGTCATTTCGGGGCCACATGTGGAGCAGGATCCGCTTACCCTTCCTAAGCACCTGAGATCAGATTTGGGGTCAACTACATTTGAATGTAATTAATTAAATTACACATTACATTTAAAAAATTATCAATTACACTATTTACAGATTACACAGTTTTTGAAATGTAATTAATTAAATTACAATTACTTTTCTAAAGTAATTAATTAAATTACACATTACATTTCATCATGATATTTTTTAACAATATTATACAAGTATATCTATTAAATGCATCTGTTAAATATTCATGTAAGCATAGTTTAAGCGTTGCATTTGATAATCATAAGCTATTCTAAAATAATGTTTTGTCATTTAGTCTGAATCTCTCTGGTCTGAACACTTTGACAGCAATTGTAAATGATCTTTCGGCAGCAGCTAATGTGGCAGATATTGCTTGATCAGAACATGGACGTCCCATGATTAGAAGATAATCATATTGATAGAAGAAGAAATGTGTTCCTATTAACTTGATTTAAATTAAAGTATACATAATAAAAATAAAGAAATTATACATTTAAATGAATTAAAAATATTTTTTGTTACTTTAAAAATATTAAAAGTGTGCTTGTCACAATATTGAAAATAATTTTTAGTAAAAACAATGTATATAATGTCTAAATATTAGCAATATTTTACTAATAGACCACTTTCGAGTTCATCCGTCACCAGAAAAAAACTCGTCAAGTATGCGCGCCTTTATGACGTCATTTACCATATAGAGGGGGTCGCCTGTATCCGTATCCCTGCACTGTTTACGTTCATCAAGCGTCTTAGTGATCGTCATTGTGCAGGATATACTAGAAGTAATGGTTGTTCTGTAGGTACTTAATGACAATTCCCTAATGACAGCAATGCTGATTGTCAATTTTTAGAATTCAATTTGCCGACTAATTCGTACAATATAGAATTATAGTTTTCAAACCTCTCTCTCAACCTTGGAATGAAAGTGACGACGCCCCTAAACGTACAAATGACGTTCACTGAAACCAGAGTTTTTGACGGAAATGCATCGAACTCGAAAGTTGTTTATAGATAAAATACATACATACCCGTATCGACTACATCCAATAGTGAGGAAAAACGTTATTTTTTTAAGGTAGAATTCGCCAATAAAGGTTTAGATGCTGTAAATATAAGCAATATTTTCCTTCAAAAATCTGTACAAAAAACTATACCTGATTACTTCAAAAATAAAGCTACACCTGTTATTTCTTATACTTACATCAAATCTATTGCATCCAAGGTTTTCAACCACAAGAGAGTTTTAGAGGCTTTTAACCTCAAAGATACAAAATCCAAGCCTCCGGATTGCTCATGTGCATCGTCACAATACAATTACAGTCCAGCTGGTCATATTATTACTGGTGACCTTGGCTTTGTTACCAATGAACAACTAAGAGAGTTGTTAGCCAAGGGACCAAAATATAGAATTCCCCAGCCCATCAACTGGAAAAAGAATTTCAAGTTACTAATGGATGCAGTTGAGGACTATGCAAGAAAATGGGTAAAGCGCGAACCAGACGAACCAGAACTGGACACTTTGTCTGAATGGATCAATCTATTAGATCATGCATTCACAGTCGCATACACAAACTACGATGTAATATGAATTCTAGAGTTTCTAACCCTTTTAAGAATCCGGAAGGTTGTGGATGCTTTATCCTCTTTGCATGACAAATATGTCGTTGTTCCAGCAGATAAAGCCTCCAATAATATTGTCTTCATATGTAAAACATTATTTGCAATGTCTCACTACAGCGCTTGGAATTGATAAAACTACTGGTAATCCTACATATTCTTTAACATCATTTACCAAGGACGAAATTTTACCAAATCATAAATCTGTCCTTCTTTCTTTTGGTATCAGCATCAAAGAAAACGAAGAAAACTTGCCTTCTTTATACTGGATACCTAAATTACACAAAACTCCATATATAGAACGATACATAGCTTGGTCTTCAAAATGTTCGACTAAACATCTTTCTAAAGTACTGACTACTATTCTTTCTACAGTTAAAGATGGGCTTCAAAAATATTGTGAGGAGATATATTCTACCAGTGGTGTTAACCAGATGTGGATTCTCACAAATTCGAAAGATCTACTGCTTAACCTTCGATCACAATTTTTGCAATTTTGCAGCAACATAAAAACTTTTAATTTTTCTACGCTATATACTACTATTCCCCATGCTCAGTTGAAAGATCGACTTCACCATCTCATAAAACAGAGCTTTTTCTATAAAAATGGGAATCGTAGATACAAATTTCTTGTTTTGGGTTACAATAATTCATATTTTGTGAAGAATCACACTGAATCTTCCAGAAAATATACTGAAGATGATATTATCAAAATGCTGGACTTTTTGATCGACAATATATTTGTTAGGTTTGGAGGATTTATATTTCAACAGACAGTCGGTATTCCAATGGGTACTAATTGTGCATCCCTGCTTGCTGATTTGTTTTTGTACTCGTATGAAGCAGAATTCATTCAGAACCTTCTAAAAGACAAAAAGAAAAAGCACCTTGCGAAATTCTTTAATTTTACTTTCCGATATATTGATGATGTTCTATCATTGAATAAACCATATTTCAGCCAATACCTACATCTCATATATCCCAATGAACTTGAAATGAAAGATACTATTGATACTAGAAGGATTGCTTCATACCTTGATCTTTTCCTCAATATTGACGTAGATGGACGACTTCACACGAAAATCTATGATAAACTGGACGATTTCAACTTCCCAATTATCAATTTCCCATTTCTCAGCAGTAACATACCCTCTGCCCCTTCGTATGGTGTTTACATATCGAAATTGATACGTTATTCTCGTGCTTGTTCACACTATACGGACTTCATATACAGGAGTGTGCTCCTTACGCAGGAACTGCTCCAACAAAGTTATGAGGAGGACAGATTAAAATTGACACTCCGTACATTTTATGGACACCATCACGAATTGGTGGATCCATACGATGTTTCTTTGACCAAACTAGCTAAGAACATTTTTACCACATGATAGATTGTGGTTTGTCATTATGTCGTCTAATTTTTAATTACCAAACGTGACTTATTCCCGATTGTGACTGTTTTGCTGAGTGTGAATTCGCATTACTATAAGACGTGTTACGGTACTTGTCTATCCAAAATTCATGTATTTAGTTTAAATGTTTAATGTTATATTTGTAATTCTCATCGGATTTTGTCAAATGTGTTGACGTCTTTTCTAATATATGTATATGTTATGGTAAAGAAAATTAATCACCGCATTCATTTATTAAATTTGAATTTGTTCAACGTAATCAGTACGATATTTTACGTTTCAAGTTAGATTCAATACAAACCGGACATAGCTTTATAATATAGTTAATAGCTACCTTAGTTTGCTATTAATAAGTATTAAAATGTGCATTGTTATTAAATGCAATATCAGTATTTAGTTCAAATAGTATCTTAAATCATTCCTAATTCTATCTTATTCATTCAAATGTGACGTCATTTTTCATTTTTTGATGATCTGTTTTACAAATTCAAATGACGTCATTTTTTTGTCATTTTTTACAATTTTAAATATGACGTCACTTGGCGTTGAGGTTTAAATTTATTCGGATGTGTCTACATTTTGTGTTGCAAATGTCTGGTTATGTAATGTATTTCAGTTGTTTCCTGTAATTAGTTAATACTTCAGTTTCATCATGTACATCTTTTGTATAGTAATTTTATAAATTTACTGTTTGCAAAAGTATAAATTATTCTAAATAATAGGAATGTTCTGGTAACAGAAAACCCTGGCCGTTTTTGGCACAACTTTTTTTATCTTTTGGTCATCGATGCTGTTCGACTTCGTGCTTGTTTCGGCTTTCACACCTTTCTATCTGGGCGTCACTAGTAGATCTTGTGTGGACAAAATGCACTTCTGGCGTATTAAAATTTTGAACTTGTTGCCTTTTGTTGGCTGTTGTTCGTGTGTTTGTTTGTCGATTGTGTTCTCCAATTTATTTATATTGTAGTCCTGTAATGTTGTGTTGTCATTTTAATGTTATATTTTACATGGCTATAAAAGAGGGAGGTTTGGCATGCCACAAAATCAGGTTCAAACCACCATTTTTTCCTTTAAAAATGTCCTGTACCAAGTCAGGAATATGACCATTGTTATATTATAGTTCGTTTCTGTGTGTGTTACAATTTAACGTTGCGGCGTTTGTTTTCTCTTATTTTTGAGTGTAAATTGACATTGCGATAAGACGTGTCACGGTACTTGTCTATCCCAAATTCATGTATTTGGTTTTGATGTTATATTTGTTATTCTCTAGGGATTTTGTCTGATGCTTGGTCCATTTCTGTTTGTGTTACATTGTAGTGTTATGTCGTTGTTCTCCTCTTATATTTAATGCGTTTCCCTCAGTTTTAGTTTGTTACCCCGATTTTGTTTTTAGTCCATGGATTTATGAGTTTGAACAGCGGTATACTACTGCTGCCTTTATTGCCCCTGGACATTTTAATCTGATTAATTGCTGTTTGTTTTTACAGCTGTCAAATTTTATTTCTATAATCCTTTTGTGTATACTAATTTGTCAAAATAATTGTGTACAGTGATTTTAAATTCTAAATGAAGTAAATCTATTAAGTTAAATGATCTTTCTTAAAAACTTCACAACACTAATATATAATTCTCACATTTTTTAAATTTCAAGACTATTAAAAAAAATTCTGTAGATCAAATAAATAATAGAAAAACTTCAGAAAAAATACAGACTTCATATATATTAAAAAAGTATGTGATATCAATATTTGAAAAATAAACATAATGTTACAATTTATATTATTAAACACAAATACTTATCTTTAACACCATAAAAGTACATGTAATTCAAATGTAATTAAAAAAAAAATTGAGCATTTCATGCTTTTTTCAATGTAATTAATTAAATTACCATTACATCTAATTAAAAAATGCTCAATTACACATTACATTCAATTACATGGAAAGTTGTAATGCATTACACTTAATTACCATTAGATTTTCAATTACCTCATCCCTGCCTGAGATCACTCCTAGTTTTTGGTGGAGTTCGTGTTGTTTATTCTTTAGTTTTCTATGTTGTGCCATGTGTACTATTGTTTGTCTGTTTGTCAGTTTCACTTTTAGTCATGGCGTTGTCAGTTTATTTTCGATTTATGAGTTTGACTTTCCCTTTGGTATCTTTCGTCATCTGTTATAGCTGATTATGCGGTATTGGCTTTGCTCATCGTTGAACGTCGTACGGTGACCTATGAATGTTTAAATTTCTGTGTCATTTTGGTCTCTTGTGGAGAGTTGTCTCATTAACAATCATACCACATCTTTATATATCTTTTATATGCACAGCAGTCAACCTTGTATTATAATCTTATTCACTACAAAAATCTAAGCTAAAAGTTTTCCCTGTCCTCTTTATGAGAAGCACATACAGCTTGAGGTTGGCTTATGATGATATTTGATAAAGTTAAATTCATTATGACATGAGTTACAGTCTGCGGTCGTGATTTTTGTATATTGCGAAAAAATTGTGGCAATTCAAAATCGGCAATTTACGACAGAAATTGGCCGCAGAAATATAAAAATTCAATTTCATCTATCTTGTTTACTTTATTCCGGATTACTCGGACTCGACATTGCCATTTCGGGGCCTTTTATAGATGACTATTTGGTATTGGGTTTGCTCATTGTTGAAAGGCGAACGGTGACCTATAGTTGTTAATTTCTGTGTCATTGTGGTCTCTTGTGGAGACTTGTCTCATTGACAATCATACTACATCTTTTTTTTTTTATATGCACAGCAGTCACAATTGTTTTATAATCTTACTCACAATAAAAATTACACATATGTAACAAGGAAGCATAACAAATGCATATGTGAAAGGACTAGGTGCAGTAAGACCCCTTTTCGGCCTCAAAATATAGCAGTTTTACTAAATTGTTAAAATGTAAAATTTTAGTTATTCACTGGAAAATAGAACGGTTCTACTACATAAATATGGGTTGATTTTGACAATACAATGCACACATTTCGGGTATTAGCATCATTTTGTCATGCTAAATTACTAAAATGTTCACAATTTTAGCATTTGAATTAAATTTTAGACGATTTCTGTGTAAAATGAAAGTGGCCGCATTTGTGTTCATTCTTAATATTGAAATGTAAGTTGTATTTGATGAATATACATAATATAGATAACAGTTAAGGATGAACACGGATGTGGCCACTTTCATTTTTGACAAAAACCATCTGAAAAGTGTCATTTGTTGGCATATGTGATAGATTTTCCATATTTAAGGTTGATTTGAAGTAAATCAGTTAAAATCTTTCACATCAACTAATTGAATCAACTAAAATAGATACTCTAGTGTTTAAAAAGTCTCCAAAATCTTTCGTCAGATGAACCTGAAATTTGAGGTCAAAATCGGCCTTTATCGGACCTACTCCATTTATTACAAAGTTATAATACGATTTTATAAACCATGTTATAAAATACGCTCAAAAAGGATTGAACGATTTTAAGCACTGGAACCGAATCCTTTCCCTGACAGACACATTGTTAGGTATTCAACGGCAAACTTTGGGATTTTTCTATTTTTCTCAAGTGGGACTAGTTGGCTTTCACGTCTCAGAAATAAAGATCATTTCTTTCTGCTTATAATTTCAACAAAAAGAAAAGAAAAGAACTGCAAAAATATGTTAATCTAATGTTTTCATAAGTATTGATTTTATTTTTAAGTGGAGTCAGAAACATAGATATACAAAGGGATTGCATCTTTGTTATAAGAGGTGCGAGCTTGTATTACTGCATTCACCATAGTTTATCTATATATGTGTCATGAGTGGGGTGAGTTTGCAGACCTCATTTGAGCGGGAATTTATAGGAGGGAAAGTTTTCCAACCTATTTTTAATGGGACTTTACCCTTTTTCATAAGCGGGACGAGTTGGTTTAACTGAGTGGGGCGATTTTTTAAAAAGTGGGGCGGTTAGGTGTGGGGCGATTTGCCAGTTGGGCGATTTGTCATGGATTCGTTAACATTACATCTGACGTAGAATCACGCGATCGGCGTACATCAGTTGATAATAAAGCAAAAGTCACACAGGTGGAAAAACATAATTTTGTCGGTCATGGTATCAACAGAATATAGCCAAACGTTATTTCAGTCATATCCTTTGCAGAATCTAAGCTAAAAGTTTTTCTTGTACTCCTTATGAAAAGCACATACAGAATGAGGTTGGCCAATGATGTTTGTATTATATTAGTATATTATGATATAGTATATTACAAACGTCACATATTTTGTTCCGATGTTTAACTTTATTTTATAATCTGAGTATGAATCATGTCTGAAATAATTTGACAGCAGAAATTTACAAATTCGACTTCATCGATCTTATTTTCTTTTTTTCCGGATTACTCGGACTCTACCTCACAATTTTTGATTCACCATGTCAGAAAATAACTAATCACCTGAGTTCATTTTCTACCTGTAGGCAAATGTCGAGAGGCAATAATTGACTAATTGAAAAAGGAGCTGATGGTATTATGTTATGAAATGATGTGGTTAAATGGCGTCATCTATTATAACTGATTCATTTATAACTTTGAAACGACGTGTATGAAGCATAGGTTTACCTCTCCTCGATTGGTTGGAACTGAAAACTGTTGTGATGTCGATAACCATTCAAAGGCAAGACAAAAACACCGACTTCATCTTTCAATTTATTTGGTAGAAATATTGGATTTACCACAAGACAACCTTTGAATTGAAGCACATGTTTCAAGCATAGTTTTACATCTTTATTGTTTCTATTCTCCCGAAAAGAAAGCTGTTGCTAAGAAGAATTAAATGTAATTGCAAGAAAAATTTCTGACTTTATCAATCAACTAGACATGAATACACGTATCCGAAAAAAACTTATAAAGATGAATATCGAGTTCCCAGCGGTAAAACAAAATATGACTTCATGATCTATATTTCATAATAATAGTATATTTTGAAATATAAATGTCAAGCGTTTATTCATTACAACGTAGATTTAGATTAAGAAATGTAGAATTTTCAAGGACAACATTTTTTTTAATTTTTTTTTTGTCAGAATGAAAATTAACCCTTGAAAATCCTGATCATTAGGCAATTTATTTTTCCTAAGCAATAAGTATCCATATCAAATGTTATAAATGTTTAATATATTTTTGTATTCAAATAATTTGTTGATTACTGATATAAGCAAAGCTATGCATTGTAATTACATATTTCAGGATTTATATTTGTGCGTCAATCGCACTTTGCATATGAAATAGCATGTTGGATATTATTAGTTACATAATGTGTTAGTGACCTAATATGATATATACAGGGTCAGTAAATTCGCTCTCACCCCATATGGAATTAACTTACCCTGCATATATCATATTAGGTCACTAGCACACTATGTAACGTATTTATCTTACCGACTATCTTTATTTATTGAATTTAGACTAAAGTTGTCTTATTTGATATCATAACACATATTCTTACTTTTGTATTAAAGTGTTCAAGTGTTCAATTTTAAGAACCTTCTTCAATTGGTCTGTACTATACAACTAATTTTAACGATTAATATTTATTATCAACAACCTTGATATCAACAATATTACACATAATTTTAATACTTTTAAATAACCAAACAGTGCCCAAGTCATAAATCCACAACTAACCGTGTATTGAAATAAGCCCCGCCTCCCTACTAACCCAATATGGAATATACACGGTCTCCACGAGGTCGCTTTGAACCAATCATATTCCTAGAAAAAGTAAAGGAGGTAAGATAATAGGAAATACAGAATAGGTACTGATTGTCAGATACCAACAATTTTGTCTTTTTCTTTTTTAACATATAAATTTACTAAGTATTGTTCTTTCTTCTTTTGTGTTTAATACTAAAGTTTTGACACAGCATTGATTAGTGGTGTATAATGCAATCTATTCTAGAACAAATTAAGAAAACCTAGTTGGGTGACGTTACAAGAATAAGTTGGAGATAAGTCATTCAGAAGTAATTTTTTTTAATTTTTCAAAGACAGAATTTTTACAAAGCATTGACAAAGAATATGTTGTACTTAAAAGATGAAAGACAATTGAGTTTATTGGAGTGAAAGACTTGTCTTTAATCAACACTGTGATGTGATTATTAACAGTTAGTTGTTTATTGTTGCAGGTGCTATCAATGGCAATTGCCTTCACAATGTACAATGAAAGAACCTGCTCCAGGGAAGTGTTGTACAACACCCAGTTGTCCTCCATGGATCACTATACAATATCCGGAAGGATATAAGGAAGAATAATTACTAAACAAAAGCTTTAAAAACCATTTTTTTTTCTACAAATAAAGCGTTAAGCCATATGAAATTCAACTGTGGTTACACAAACAGAACCTGAACTTAAGATAAACGAAATAATTAAACAAAATGTAGAAAATCACACAGACTGAGACAAATACAGCATTGGCTAGCTAGTCACAAATCCTGAACAAATCTAATTTTAACAACCTAGATTTTAAGTAAGGAGGGAAAGATTGGAAAAAATGATAAAAAAGAATCGTTCATCGTTGACAGTTCTACTTGTGCTCAACTAAAACACATTAATAAAGACTATTCGTTGAGCAAACACATCAATGTACACTCCCAAATTTCTTTTTTAGTAAAATATAAATCCGTAATTGACAATTCAGTTAAAAATAAATAGTTGTATTTCTTCTCAAAAACAAATTTGCTGTAACGACAAATCACTCGACCAACAACAGTTGCCCGAGTATCCCTTTGAAATATCCACTGAATAACCACGGTAATCATCCAATGAATTCATATTTAAGAGTATTTACCTGTAGTTAGTTTTACAACTCATTGCATTCTCCCTTCTTTCAATACAGAATATTTATGTTCAAAATTATATAACACAATTACAAACGTATTATACAAATATATTCCATCTACATTTATTCAATGTCAAAATACTTCATCGATTTCGAAAAGAATACGATCACTACGAACGAAATGTAAATATCAAACACAGTTGAATGTTTAACTGCGAGGGTGTGTTCTATTGTTATGTTTCTTATATTCTTTGTCGTTAATACGCAAAGGTTTGTATTGAAATGCTATACTGATACACAAATCAGAATGTTCAAACCGAAAAACCTCCAATTCATTATCGACACCTGAAAATAGTAATAACCGTTGTAGCCCTTATATAGGATTATGAAATAAAAAAAAACGTTTTTTCAATGTGTAAAATATTTAAAGAGTATCATGTAAACATTTTTTTCTTCTATACTGAAAAAAACCAATGCGATTATTGTTTACATAATTTGAAATGAAGTCTAATAAGAAAATTGTAAAATATGATAGTGCGTCAGAAGTAGACCTGTGCACAGTTATTGTAAGGAGCAGACCTGTCTATTTGTCTGGTCTAGGGCAGACCTGTTCCTATGACTGGTCAAAAGCAGACTTGTCCTTTCGTTTGTCTGAAGCAGATGTGTCAATTAGTCTACAGCAGTTCTTATTAAGTAGACCGAATATAATCGTAGATGGAGATTTATTTAGTATTCTTGCATCACCCTCCGTAATGCTTTATGAAAAAAACAATTCAAATAAAACATGCTATCCTGTCGACATCGGAACATTGTACTAAACAACATTATTAGAGATTGATTATTCATACAGCAGTACTGAAGACATGTATTATATAATTTATTTCTAAACGACAAACTTAAAAAAGTAAAAATTGAATAATCTACATAATGTTATTCTTTCCCTCGGTAAACGTAAAATAGAGGCGGAATATTACAACGGGACTGCAAGACAAACACTAATATACAAAACACTGTCCCAAGTCAGGTTATCTATAATTGTTAATTTCTGCGTCATTTTGGTCTCTTGCGAAAAGTTGTCTCATTGGCAATCATATCACATCTTTTTTTCATACAACATAGAAAACTGAAGATTATTTGTTTTTTTTTCAATATAGTAAAGCAATAATTTCTAATGACGACGAATACATATGTTGAAATTAGTACAGAAATTTTAATGTATTTTTTATGACAACATTGTGTCCAAAACGAAAGCAGAATACACCAAGTTATCAATCAATATTCACAAGTTCATGAAAAAACCCCGGATAAGAGTATGAACAAAACTAGAAAAAACAAATAAACCAAGCATAAATAACAAAAAAGAACCCGAAGTAAACGAAACTGGGGAAACACAAACTACAACAAAAAACCGCTGTGAAATCGAGGTCATCGAGGAAGGTAACCGCTAATGCCCCACATATACCGTGGTGTATTCTCCTGCTTCAAAAAGGCAACACATGCTCCTCGGTGAATCTTGTGTTTAAAAAGGGTGAGCAGTTATTGCCCCACTTGCTTCTCTGTGAACCATGTGCTTAAGACCAGTACGCAGTTACATGTACTGCTCCATATAGTCCGCAGATATTTCCGTACGGTTCTGAAGGGTATTGAGTTGATGATCTACAAGTTTATTTAACAGTTATTGCTCCACTAGATTTGTGATAAACTCAGGTTCGTTAAAAGGATAAGTAATAAAGGTGCATATGCTTCGTTTAGAACGAAAGTGCGTGCATAGGGTTTACAGTTTATGCTCAACATGATCTTGTGGTGTACTCAGGTGCTTCATAAGGGTCACCATTTACTGCTTTATATTGTCTTCGATGACGGAGAGGTCAAAGATACCAGGACAGTAACCTACAATGTATATCTCTATAGTTTATGAAATAGGTATATACATCTCTCCCTTGACACCATTTTCGAGTATGGTCTTGGTCTTGAGAAAACAATGATAGTCCGTCGGAAGGGGACAATAAATGGCTGACCCGTGATAAAAGAGATATCTTGCACGTTCAAGACATCCTTGTAGATTTTGAAAAAGAGCAGGCTAATGCCGCTACAAGGCAGCACTCGTACCCGCAAAGTGGAAAGGGATTAACATAAGTTGTAAAACGTGTTTCCCAATCCACTATAAATAATAATAATAATAATAAACAAACTAAGTATATACATTAGTTACGATATGCTTATTAACATTAAATGGCCAACCTGATCCTGTGCCTTATCAATAAATGATTTATTTTTATCAACTTACACAAGGTAATGTGACGTACAGAGTCACCAGACAAGACAAAATAAAAACGAATAAAAAGCAGGGAAAAGGAGAAGAGATGATTTATATCGATCAATTACTCTATTTTGATTTAAACACATAGTATGTATATCCCTTGCTCTGGGTGAAAAATAGAACTACAAAAATAATGCATTTAACTCATTAGGAGATTAATACGGTGACCGATCAATAAATCACAATCAGTTTTTTTTGTTCCAGATTGTTAACCGCTTAATAGAACAGTATGAATTGGGAATTTTCCAGTTTCCTATGTAGAACCTTTCACTGTCCAGTTTCTTATCTGGCTAAATGAACTGTTGAACTTGTGTAGGTGGACACTATAATTATTTTAGGCCAGGATTAGGGAAATATCAACAACGGACTGAAAAGTTCAAATGCTTTGTGAAAGTAAGTTACTGTATGTTGGTAGTGGATTAATCATTATTTCTATTTTCGGAAATCTTATTTCTGTGATATCTTTAAATGACCTCATTCATATGGTTCTCTTCCTGGATGATAAGCAAGTACACAAGGAATTAGACCTCACGAACTCTCTATATACATCTACTATCGAATAACTAGTTTCATTATTGGCTTAATCTTTTGAAGGATGGTTTGCAAACTCTTTCTATTTCTTAATATATTATTCGTAACTACGGGGGACAGTCTATCGAAAACAGAAGGTAAGATGTGTATCATTATCATTCCTAAATCTAAAAATGTTTAAAAATAATTGTACGCTAACCTAAGTTTTGCTTTCAAATAATTATGTACAACTCTAATAAAATTCGTTATTATGCCCATAAAATTTACGGTATGTAATGTCTGATTGTTCCTCCCAATAATTATTCGAAGCAGTTTCTATGAAGGAGCACACTACTGTATATGAATATGAAAAAAAAGAAGATGTGGTATGATTACCAATGAGACAACTATCCACAAAAGACCAAAATGACACAGACATTAACATATATAGGTAACCGTACGGCCTTCAACAATGAGCAAAGCCCATACCGCATAGACAGCTATAAAAGGCCCGATAAGACAATGTAATACAATTCAAACGACAAAACTAACGGCTAAGCACATTTTTACCAAGTCTTTAATTGTTGTTTGCCATTTATGTCGTCTTTTTTTTTAAATACCGAGCGTGAACTGTTTCCAAATGTGACTGTTTAGATGAGTATTATTTCGAAATACAATACGACGTGTCAGGGCACTTGTTATCCGACAATAATGTATTTAGTTATGATGTTGTATTTGTAATTCTTATATTGTTAAATGAACATCAATTATATAGTCATTTTTTTTATAGATTTACTGTTTGCAAAAGTCCATTTTTTTTCTAAATAATAAGGATTTTCTTATCCAAGCCATTATTAACCTTAGCCGTTTTTAGCACAACGTTTCTGCAATTTGGGTCATCAGTGCTCTTCAAGATTGTACTTCTTTGGCTTTCTTGACTTATTTAATCTAAGCGTCACTAGAGGGTCGTATGTAGACGAAACGCATGTATGGTATCATACGTTATAAACATTGTACCTTAATAACTATGAGCATGTCGAAATGTCCTATTGTAATGTTTATTTGTGTATTTCTCTGTCCGTAATGTTTTTGCATTTATTTGTACTGCCATGTATTGTTATCGTTTAGTGTTATATTAAACATTGCCATTCACGTGCGAGGTTTGGCTAGCCGCTAAACAATGTTCAACCAACCATATTTGTTTCTTTGATTGTCCTGTACCAAGTCAGGAAAATGACAGTTGTTATTTATAGTTAGTGTCTGTGTGTTTTGAATTGTCGGTTTTGTTATTTTGTTGCACTTCAGTGTTTCTGTTGTTTTGTTGTTTTCCCCTTACAGTTGATGGGTTAATCTCAGTTTAACATGGATACTTGTTTTCTCTTCATCGATTTGTGATTTTCGAACTGTTGTATTTATTTAACAACTCATAAGCAATACAGAACAGGAGACCGATGTTAATCCAGATCTGCATCTGAGATCATTTACAATTTTTTCTTCCTTTTTGTGGATTGATTTACAGACTGTTTTGTTTGTTTTTGTTTTCGATTGGTTTTTTTTCACCCTTTCTTTAAATGAAAGTTTTGTATTACCTATAAAATATAGATTTGCAAAATTCAAAATGTCGACTTCATTTTATACATCAACATAAATAAAATACCCAATTATAGGTTTTTGTATTGATTTGCTTATTGAATTAACACATATGTGCCTTATTGTTCAATGTAACTATTACAGATATATGTGTCTACATTGACGGTTCACAGCACTCTAACGGTTCATACTGGTACGATGGTTGTGATTATACATGTGAATGTGAAGATTCTATTATAAACTTCTATAACTGTACTGCAAGGTAAATTATCATGAGACTATATATCAGAATATAAAGATAACCACATCATTTTTTATAACTGTACATCAAGGTAAATTATCATGTGACTATACATGTGAATGTACAGATAATCACCTCATTTTTTATAACGGTACAGCAAGGTAAATTACCATGTGACTATACATGTGAATATACAGATAATCACATAATTTTTGATAACTGTACATCAAGGTGAATTATCATATAACTTTACATGTGAATGTACAGATAATCACATCATTTCAAAATTTGGTGACTATATGGAACGCATCTATCCCATCGAACTAGAGATAAAGGATACAACAGATACAGTTAAGTCAGCCTCATATATTGACTTACATATAGAAATTGACAATGAGGGTCGCTTGAAAACAAAACTTTACGACAAAAGAGATGATTGCAGCTTTCCAATTGTGAACTTTCCATTTCTAAGTAGCAACATGCCAGTAGCACCTGCATACGGGGTATATATCTCCCAATTGATACGATACTCCCGTGCTTGCATTCCCTATCATGATTTTCTTGATAGAGGGTTGCTGCTCACAAGAAAGCTATTAAACCACGAGTTCCAAATGGTGAAAATGAAACCATCCCTTCGTAAATTTTACGGACGCCATCACAAGTAGGTTGACCGTTATGGAGTAACCGTTTCACAAATGATATCGGATATGTTCCTTACGTCGTAACTACAATCCCCTTCCCTTTCATGAATGTGACCTACCAAATTACACTATTTACCGGATTTGTTATCACATAAGCAACACGACGGGTGCCACATGTGGAGCAGGATCTGCTTACCCTTCCGGAGCACCTGAGATCACCCCTAGTTTTTGGTGGGGTTCGTGTTGTTTATTCTTTAGTTTTCTATGGTTTGTCATGTGTACTATTGTTTGTCTGTTTATTTTAGATTTATGAGTTTGACTGTCCCTTTGGTATCTTTCGTCCCTCTTTTGTTATAACTGTACAACAAGGTATATTGTCATGTGACAATACATGTGAATGTACAGATAATCACATCATTTTTTAAAACTGTACAGCAAGGTAAATTAGCATGTGACTTTACATGTGAATGTACAGATAATCACACCATTTTTTATAACTGTACAGAAGGTAAATTAGCATGTGACTATACATCAGCATATATAAATAACCGCATCGTATTTTATAACTGTACATCAAGGTAAGTTATCATTCGAAAATACATGTGAATGTACAGATAATCACACCATTTTTTATAACTGTACAGAAGGTAAATTATCATGTGACTATACATCAGCATATATAAATAACCACATCGTATTTTATAACTGTACATCAAGGTAAGTTATCATTCGAAAATACATGTGAATGTACAGATAATCACACCATTTTTTATAACTGTACAGAAGGTAAATTATCATGTGACTATACATTTGCATATATAAATAACCACATCGTATTTTATAACTGTACATCAAGGTAAGTTATCATTCGAAAATACATGTGAATGTACAGATAATCACACCATTTTTTATAACTGTACAGAAGGTAAATTATCATGTGACTATACATCAGCATATATAAATAACCACATCGTATTTTATAACTGTACATCAAGGTAAGTTATCATTCGAAAATACATGTGAATGTACAGATAATCACACCATTTTGTATAACGGTAAATCAAGGTAAATTATCATATAACTATATAAATGTGAATGTACCGATAATCACATCCTTTTTTTATAACTGTTTATCAAGGTAAATTAGCATGTGATAATATATGTTAATGTAAAGATTATATTACCAAGTTTTATAACTGTACGGCAAATAAGTTATTGTGTGATTAAACGTGTAAATATTTAAATCTTAAAACCAATCACTATAATTGAACAGCTAAATCATACGAATGTAATTTTGTACACCATTAGTCCTGCATCCACCTGAATCTTGACCTTGAGATTAGCGTCTATGGTTAACCAGTTAGGTAAATAGCATGTGACTTTTCCCTGGGTCGATGCCACTTCTTGTGGACGTTTCATCCCCGTGGGTATCACCAGCCCAGTAGTCAACATTTCGGTGTTGACATGAATATCATTAATGTGGTAATTTTTATAAATTTCCTGTTTACAAAACATTGAATTTTACGAAAAACTAAGGATTTTCTTATCCCAGGCATGGATTACCTTAGCCATATTTGGCACGATTTTTTGAGTTTTGAATCCTCAGTTCTCCTCAGCTTTGATCTTGTTCGGCTTTGTAAATATTTTGATGTGGGCGTCACTGATGGGTCTAGTGTTAGCGAGGTGCGCGTCGGCGTACTAAATTAAAATCCTGGTACCTTTGATAACTATTTGCATCACTGGGTCGATACCACTGCTGGTGGACGTTTCGTCCCCGTGGGTATCACCAGCCCAGTAGTCAACATTTCGGTGTTGACATGAATATCATTAATGTGGTCATTTTTATAAATTTCCTGTTTACAAAACATTGAATTTTACGAAAAACAAAGGATTTTCTTATCCCAGACATGGATTACCTTAGCCGTATTTGAAACGACTTTTTGGAGTTTTGGATCCTCAGTGCTCTTCAGCTTTGTGCTTGTTTAGCTTTGTAGATATTTTGATGTGGGCGTCATGGGTGGGTCTTGTGTTAGCGAGGCGCGCATCGGAGTACTTAATTATAATCATGGTACCTTTGATAACTATTTACACCACTGGGTCGATGCCACTACTGGTGGACGTTTCGTCCTCGAGGGTATCACCAGCCCAGTAGTAAACATATCGGTGTTGACATGAATATCATTAATGTGGTCAATTTTATAAATTTCCTGTTTACAAAACATTAAACTTACAAAAAACTAAGTTTTTTTTTTTATCCCAGGCATGGATTACCTTAGCCTTATTGGCACAACATTTTGGAGTTTTGGATACTCAGTGCTCTTCAGCTTTGTGCTTGTTTAGCTTTGTAGATATTTTGATAGGAGCGTCATTGGTGGGTCTTGTGTGGGCGAGGTGTGAGTCCGCGTACTAAATTAAAATCCTGGTACCTGTAACTATTTACCTGTAAATTAAAGAGCCTCACGTCAACTTCTATCTTTAATTGTATTCTAGGGTAAACTTTCATGTTACAACCCAGCTCTATTGTTATACTCCATTGTTTCTATTTTTGAAACACGTGTAATTTGTATAGATCTTTAGTTCAGAATAATAATGGATTTTGATCACAGGCTGTGACAAGCGGGGTTTCTGGAAACCCCTGCTTCTTCATCCAGCAAACAAAGTCCATTGTTATTCATAACAATAGAAATTGATTATTCGTTAAATAGCATGAGCATGAGAAATTACTTACAGTGTTCACTAAAAACTGTTTCAAGATATTAAAAAAACATTTAAGGAAATTCCAATAGCGAAAAAAAATTAAGCATTTATTTTAAAATTAAAAAAATCCTTCAATAACTCATTTGCTGAAAGTAATATTTTTTTACCTTTATTAAACTGATACAGGTAAGTGCTTTGGGTTATGCTATAGCCTTTATCTTTTAAATTAGTCTCATATACCAAATACAACGCTTGCTAGATATGTCGTCCGTGTCATACCCTTCCATATTGACAACTATATACAAGGAGCATGGCGTATTTTTTTTGTTTTTGATATGAATACACGATACAGTCAACCTTGACCTGCTGATCCATATCAACACAAGGATTTATTTGGAATACGCAAAACAACCTTTAAATTGCTATATATGATGTTCAAGCTTAAAACACATAACTGAGTTTTTACATTATGTCAGACTGCTTTTTTTGAATGGGTTTTTCACTCCTTGTAAACCTTATTCTTTTGTTCTTGTTTTATCAAAAACAAAACAAATAGAAAATATATATATTGAGTCCCACATTGAGGTATATATTTGAGAGTTTTCAAAGTTTCTTTTTTTTTTTTTTTTTTTTATAGAGAATACATGATACATTTGATCACCTTATTAGAAAGGTATCCTAGAACTGGAAGTTCGACAACATCTATATTAAGTCGTTGACATTGAAACATAACTTTTGTTAACATCTTTATGAAGATCATGTTATGTTTGCATATAGACAGATGTAAAGCTTACTCTCTTAATAACTTTCTGACATCTTTATAAAGACCATACTATGTTTACATATAGACAGATGTAAGCTTACTCTCTTAATAACTTTCTGACATCTTTATAAAGACCATACTATGTTTACATATAGACAGATGTAAGCTTACTCTCTTAATAACTTTCTGACATCTTTATAAAGACCATACTATGTTTACATATAGACAGATGTAAGCTTACTCTCTTAATAACTTTCTGACATCTTTATAAAGACCATATTATGTTTGTATATAGACAGATGTAAAGCTTACTCTCTTAATAACTTTCTGACATCTTTATAAAGACCATACTATGTTTACATATAGACAGATGTAAGCTTACTCTCTTAATAACTTTCTGACATCTTTATGATTGTGAAGACCATATTTTATTTGTTTATTGACAGATGTAAAGCTTACTCCAGCTTGCCATCAATTTGTACATTGAAACCAGACCCAACAGATTTCTGTTGTCAGATTCCAGACTGTGGCACCTATATTCCAATCACTGGAAACACATTCACAGGAACCATTCCACCAAACAAGTTTAATCTGGTTCCAATAGGAACAAATACTGTTTTCTATGGATCCCGTCATAACCATAGTGCTTTACAGGGTACTAGTTGTAAATATTATAAACTGTCAGTTTTTTTAAATATTTCTTTATACATGTAGTGGTAATCAGAAAAATTATACACCATTAAGAGAATATTTTAGTTAATCTGCGATTAATTACAAAAAAATACAAAGTAAATAAAGCTACATGATTTCTGTTTGCACATTCATTTACTTGCTATTGTAACGACTGAAATCACGGAGTTTGTGTTTCATGGATCTGATGATCATTTATATGGAGGAAACGACTTGTAAGAGTGAAACACAATATAAAAATCAAATCTTTGACTTTATTTAAATTTATCTATTCATATCCTTATAAAAAGCGCTGCATTACAAATTCTGTAGATTTTACAAGGAACGCATAATCATATAGAGATTTTCCTATATCTATTATTGTAAGATTTCAGAGATGTATTTAAGAAGTCAATTGTTTGGGTGTCTGTCAACCTGGTACCTGCATACATAAAAATTCAGAAGTATAAACGTGTCTTTTTTCAAATAGCGTGTGTTTATTATAATACCTTGCAATATGTTAACTTCGATATCAAGGAGAGCACATTTTCAGAATATCACAGCTTAGAGTATTCTAAATAAGACTTGTGATTTTTCTTATAGACAGCTGCTTATTCAAGAACAATGCTTACAAACAGGGAGCCTCTTGGAATGATGGGTGTGAAGATGTGTGTACCTGTTTGAACGGACCTAAAGGACTGTACAGATGTATATCTAAGTGAGATTGTATATGTTTATGTTTGAACTACATAAATGACCAAAAGGGGGCCTGGTCGTATAAACTCCAAAACCTTCCTAAATTCCTGTGTTATATAGTTAAATTTGACTTGAAGTTACATGTTTCTTCCTATACTTTGTCTTGTAGTTTTTAGTTTTCTATCAGTTTTTTTTCAAAATTCCTTATGTACGGCATACAAAATATGTCACATTATGTTAGTGTTAATGTCAAGTGAACCTCAAATCGAACAATGTAAAAAAAAAAAGTAAAATCACAAAAATAACGAACTTAGAGGAAAATCAATTTGGAAAGTCCATAATCACATAACAAAATCAAATAACAAAACGCATGAGACACGATAGACAAGAACTGTCATATTCCTGACTTGGTACAGGCATTATTAGTTTCACTTTGTGTCTCCGGTGTCATCATTACTATAGAAGAGGGACGAAAGATACCAAAGGGCCAGTCAAACTCATAAATCTAAAAAAATCTGACAACGCCATGGCTAAAAATGAAAAAGAAAAACAGAAAAACAATAGTACACATGACACAACATAGAAAACTAAAGAATAAACAACACGAACCCCACCTAAAACCAAGGGTGATCTCAGGTGCTCCGGAAGGGTAAGCAGATCCTGCTCCACATGTGGCACCCGTCGTGTGGCTTATGTGGTTACAAATCCGGTAAATAGTATTATTCGGTAGGTCACATTCATGAAAGGGAAGGGGGTTGTAGTTACGACATAAGGAACACATCCGATATCATTAGTTAACCACCTAACGTTGATCAATAAGGAATGATGAATCTCGAATGCTTGGAACGATAACTGTCATACATGTCGAAAGTTCAATTCATCATTTCTACATTTGAAAATGCCTGTACCAAGTCAGGAATATGACAGTTGTTGTCCATTCGTTTCAAACGTGGTTAAATTTGTCTCAATGATTATGGTATGGACGTTCTTTCTTTAAATTTGCCTTTTATATTTTGTTATCCTTTTCGATAAAACTATTTTAGGTGTCCAGCCTATCCAGCATTACCATCATACTGTAAAAAGAAGATGGTACCAGGACAATGTTGTCCAGTTATAAGTTGTGATATACCAGGATTTGGTACCATGGACCCAGTTCCTCAGCTTGTGCCAACGTCATTACCAACTAAAATAGGCTCGCTACCAACACCTGCTCCAACAAGTCTTATACAAATTATTCAAATCAGTCCTAACCCCTCACAAAACACAAGTAGTGTAATCCCAGGAGGAGGATACCCAATCAAACCAAATCAAATCACTGGCATCAGTAGTAAGTTAATGTAGTATATCCGTATATAAATACAAAAATTAAGGAACCGAAGACGAATACTCTGACCATTTCTTAACCTATACTTTGTTTTCAAGAAAAACGTGTACATCAAGCAGGTTTCTTATTCTATATTTTGATATTTTATGTACAGATTGCTTGTGACCATGGACGGGCTTTTGCTTATTTTGTTCTATATAATTAAGGTCTTTCCTTTTTCAAAAGGGAAAGAACTTACTGTATTTCTTCTGTTTTATTATTATTATTATAATAATTATTATTCTTTTTCCACCAAACTTTGACGAAGTTAGCAGCCTTAACCGTAAGACGTGTCGCTTTCATGTTCACACTTTGTATCGGTGTCATGAATACCTATCCGGAACTCGCCCTGTGAGTCGAAATATTTTGTGGGTTCGCAGTAATCCCTAAGAAACCCAAAAACCGTGTTATCGTTCCAACACTGTAACCGTAATAGGTAGTAAAAAACGAAGGGTGAAATTTGTTCAGGACCAGACCCTGGTTCTTCATTACATTTGGATCGAAAAGATTCAACGACTCATTGGTAGGGCTATGCCTCTATTGAAATTAACCGGTGTCGGTTGGCCACCAAAACTCAGAAACCGTGAGTTGTAGACACCTAGGATCTTCACCATTCATTATCATTTCATGCGACTTTGAAAAATACCTCAAGTTCAAATGTGTATGTTGACCTTGATCTTTGACCTAACACCTTGTTAGCGAACTCTTGTTTTAGGTTTCTGAAAAGGCAAACTCAGCTTTTGCTATATGACCAAAGGTCCTAGACCCAAGGTGTCTTCAGCAATGACATTTGGGACTAATGACCTTGACAAAGGTCAAAAGGTCAAAGGTCAAGGTCATGTCCCATATAGCGAATTATGTTTTTTTGACCTTAATTAAAGGATTTTCAGTATGTTTTAAAGCTTTTTAAGTTTGACCTTGAACTTTTCAATACATTCTACGTCTATTTGAACATGTATTTTACATTACAAAAGGAAAGACCTGTCAATTGTTCAAGAACAAAAGACATTTTACTTATTTACACATCTGTTTTAAACAGATAAATGACAACTTTAGGTAATGTACCTTAGTATTCTATTTATAAATCAGTGTGTTTGTAATGACAGACTATACAACAAGGGAGTACTAGAGTTTACTTGTTAAAAAAGGGACGAAAGACACCAAAGGGACAGTCAAACTCGTAAATCTAAAACAAACTGACAACGCCATGGCTAAAAATGAAAAAGACAAACAGAAAAACAATAGTACACATGACACAACATAGAAAACTAAAGAATAAACAACACGAACCCCACCAAAAACTAGGGGTGATCTCAGGTGCTCCGGAAGGGTAAGCAGATCCTGCTCCACATGCGGCACCCGTCGTGTTGCTTATGTGATTACAAATCCGGTAAATAGTCTAATTCGGTAGGTCAAATTCATGAAAGGGAAGGGGATTGTAGTTACGACGTAAGGAACATATCCGATATCATTTGTGAAACGGTTATTCCATAACGGTCAACCAACTCGTGATGGCGTCCTTAAAATTTACGAAGGGATGATTTCAACTTCACCATTTGGAACTCTTGGATTAATAGCTTCCTTGTGAGCAGTAACCCTCTATCAAGAAAATCATGATACGAAATGCAAGCACGGGAATATCGTATCAATTGGGAGATCTATACCCCGTATGCAGGTGCTGCTGGAATGTTGCTACTTAGAAATGGAAAGTTCACAATTGGAAAGCTGAAATCATCTCTTTTGTCGTAAAGTTTTGTCTTCAACCGACCCTCATTGTCAATTTCTAGATGTAAGTCAAGATATGAAGCCGACTTAACTGTATCTGTAGTATCCTTTATCTCCAATTCGATGGGATAGATGCGATCTACATAGTCACCAAATTTTGAATTGTTTAGTGAAAGAACGTCATCTATATAGCGGAAAGTAGAGTTAAAGGATATTGCTAACTTCTTATCTTTCTTCCTAAGAAGTTCCTGCATGAAGTCAGCCTCATAATAATAAAGAAACAAGTCAGCAAGTAGAGGGGCACAGTTTGTTCCCATTGGGATGCCGACAGTCTGTTGAAAAACACGTCCTCCGAACGTAACAAATATGTTGTCAATCAAGAAATCAAGCATCTTGATAATATCGGTTTCAGAGAATTTTTTGTTTGAATCAGAATGGTTCTTTAACAAAGTATGATTTATCCCTCCCTAAGACAAGATACTTGTATCTACGTTGGCCATTCTTTTTTATGAAGCAAAGTAATACCAACTCTTTTAATTTGTCTTTTAGTTTGGAATGTGGAATACTTGTGTAAAGAGTAGAAAAGTCAAATGTTTTAATACTGTTACAAGATGAAAGAGAGTTAGATTGTATGTACTCTAAAAGATCTTTGGAATTTTTAAGTATCCACATCTGATTCACGCCACCTCTAGAATAGGCAGTTTCACAATAACTTTGAAGCCCATCTTTGATTGCTGATAAAATGGATGTTAATAATTTAGAAAGGGGTTTCGTGGAGCACTTGGAAGACCCAGCAATATACCGTTGTTTGTAAGGACACTTATGTAGTTTAGGTATCCAATACAGTGATGGAAGATCCAGTTCTTCATCTTTGGTTGAAATACCAAAGGAACAAAGAACAGACCTATGATTATCCAGGATTTCCTCTTTGGTAAGTGTCGTGAGGGTATATGTTGGGTTTCCAAGTGAATTGTCTATACCTAATTCGTTTATCAAGCAATTAATGTAATGACTTTTACAGATAAAAACGATGTTATTTGGGGCTTTGTCTGCGGGGACAACAACATATTCATCATGGAGGTCAGATAGGTGTTTAGCAACATTTGGATCTTTGAAGATTGACGTAGCATGGGCATTGATGGACCCATTCAGATTCTTAATTCTGATTTGTATTAACGACCTCACTGCCTTAATCCATTCGGATAGAGTGTCTACGTCTTCCTTCTCGCGCTTAGCCCATTGCCTGGCATAATCCTCGACTGAATCCATCAAAATTTTAAAGTTGTGTTTCCAATTGATGGATTTAGGCTCACGATATTTCGGACCTTTCGATAACACGTTTCGTAGAGAAGTGTTATTAACAATGTTAAGGTCACCGGTAATAACGTGGCCAGCAGGATTATATGTGAATTGGGAACTAGCACAAGTGCAATCAGGAGGTTTAGACTTGAAGTCGTCAATATCGAGATCCTGCAAAACGCGTTTGTAATTGAAAATTTTAGTTGCAATAGGTCTGGTATAGGTATAAGAAATTATTGGTACAGACTGGTCTTTGAAATAAGGAGGTATTTTCGATTGAACTAATTTATGATGAAGGATATTGCCTAGGTTAACGCCATCGAGACCTTTGTTGGCAAAGGAAAGATTTAGAAAAGATATTTTCTCTTTTTCATCTTTTCCAATGCGAACTGGCTTGAAAAGTCTGTGACTAGCAATATCCGAAATTATAGCTAGTAGTTTGTATTGGTTTGAATGAGGGTTTGTTACTGTGGATTCCAAACATAAATTGAACAGAGAATGAAGTTTTGAAAGGGGTAATGAATAAAGTTTCGTGCGAATGTGATGAATACCTTACGGTTTTTGTATGCATGGCAGCAAGTCATTAATAGAGACACCATGCAGAGAGGGTGATGTATAATGACGATGGCCATGACTACGTCTACGTCGAGGAGTCGAGTAGAAAATATTCATCACATTCACCGAGTTACACGAAGGACTAGATAGAATACCTATACCATCAATTTTGTCATTGCAGCCATACGGTGTTGCAGTTCCCAATTGTCTAATCCAGTAGTCTTCTTTTTGTCTACGGAGAGTCGTAGAAAGATTAGGATTGTTCGAGCTATGGTATATTTTTTCAATAATTCGAACTGTCATAGAAACGATGGAATGATCGGGCTGATTGAAATGCTGGTATAGAATGTCGTTAGCATTGAGGTTAATGTCTGATCTATGACCGCACATACGTTTGTTTAGCCTTCCTTTCGTTTCACCGACGTATACCAAGCCGCAAAGGTTGCACTCTACTCCGTAGACGACATTTATCGATTTACAATTCAGATCATCGTAACTTCTGGTAAAATATGACTTCTTGGTCCAATTGCTAGTGAATTCAGCATCTGTAATTAAAATAGCACAAGTTTTGCAGCCTTTGGTCTCACATTTTGAAATGCGACAGTGTTGTTAAGGTGTTATATTTACAGGTCAGTTTATATATAAGAACAATATATACAACTAGCAAGAGTCCTGGGATATTGACTCTGACTTTTCACGAACCTCTGTAAATTATTCATTGTTTTATTATATTAACAGATCAGTGTGTATATAAGAACAAGGTATACAACAAGGGAGAATCCTGGGATATTGACTGTGATTTTACTTGTACCTGCGTAGATGGATCCACTGGATATTATGAATGTAAACCACAGTAAGTGTTTCAATGAAGGTTTCAAAGGATTATTCAAACACTTAAGAAACTCTTGACATTTTGATCATTACAATAGTCCTTCAAATGTATAGGGAAAATACTCTTTCATACCTTAATTTCAAATTTCAGAATCAGACTTATCAAAACTTGTTGGTCTTGACTGATAAAATTGTAAGGTCTGCAGTGTGTTATATTCCGATTGTTCGATTGTTTCTTCAAAACAGAAAAATATCATTTTGAATCATTGTTACTTCATTGTTTAGCATATAAATATGCAAGACAATGGTTTAGAGCAAGTTATTTTTTTTTAATTTTAGTTTCTTTGGTATAATTCGGAGTTAGGTATGTCGTCCATTATCCCTGAACTAGTATGCAAATAAAAGCAACAGTAGTATACTGCTGTTCAAAACTCGTAAATCTATGGACAAAAAAAAACAAAATCGGGGTAACAAACTAAAACCCAGAGAAACGCATTATATAAGAGGAGAACAAAGACTTTTTTTTTTTTTTTTTTTAATAAAATAATGTCTTTATTGCACTTTTCTTTGCTGTTGTAACAAATTACTCGACCTACAGCAGTTGGCCGAGTATCCCTGTGAATTAGTCACTGGATAACCAGGGAATTTATTCAGTGAATTAATATATAAGATCATAGTTTGTTAGTTTTACAGTTCATGGTTATTACATACATTTTACAAACTATATTGTTTCATAATTACGGAAAGTGTACAGTTTTGTCCGGTTTTGTTTCTAAAGATTAAAACTTTATGATCGTTGACCTTTAACCTTATTGATGAAAACCGTTGAAGC
Organism: Mytilus edulis; assembly: GCF_963676685.1. NCBI lineage: Eukaryota > Metazoa > Mollusca > Bivalvia > Mytilida > Mytilidae > Mytilus > Mytilus edulis. The sequence goes on from NC_092348.1 coordinate 2,019,220, forward strand.
TTGTTGATCAATTGTCCGGATTAATTTGTATGTTTTATTGATACACACGAACAACTTAAACTTTGGTTAAAAATTACATGTGGTAAGTTTCGACGTTGTAGTTGGAAATTCATTTGATTAAGTGATAAAGTGTGTATAAAAGTATTTTGAGACAAAATTCTGTACATTTTCACAAAGCATGCTGTTTTGGTATATTACCACGTGCTCGGATATATTGTCAACTTTTGCTACACAAATTCTATACATAAAAAAAATATTGTATCTAGCTATTCATGATCATATGTATCTTTTTACATCATTTAAAAATTTGCTGTTTTTAGCATTAATATATATGTTAATTTCGTATGTGTTTAAAAATTCATTTCTGAAAACTGTATAAGCGTCTATGTCTTTTTGTTTATAATTTGATATATGAGTGCTTTTATGAATTGAATATAATAAGACAGTAAGGAAGAGATTTATATCATTATACACAGGATCATGTATTTTATAGCCCAGTACTAAAGTTTTAAAATTAAAAATATGTGACCCAATTTTGATTTTGCTTACAAGTACATATATTTTCTCCCAAAATTCATGAAAGAATTGACATTTGAGAAAAAAGTGTTCGTAATCTTCAGTCACATTACACAAGTCACACATACTTGTTTCTTGTATGTGCCATTGTAGTAATAATTGTTTACATGGTAGGATGAAATGGAGTAATTTCCATCTTAACATTTTATATTTGTTATTAATTAAATAGGTAAAAGTAAATTGAAGCACATTATTTATTGGAGTGATTGATTCTAGATTGAAGATGTTTTTCCATTTGGAGAACCCTAGTGGTCTCTCCTCATTTTTGTTATTTAAATAGTTATATATATCTTTGGATGACATGTTTTCAATTAGTTCTGTTTTTTTGTTAACAATCAAGGACAAGTTTAATTTTGTTTTTACAGAAATATTCAAAGATTTGTCAGATTTTAATGTACTAACCCATTCTTTTGGAATACAATTTTTCAATTTTAAAAGTTCTGAGATCCAATTGGTTTTTGAGGTTAGTTTCTCCAATATAAGTTTTTGTGATATGTGCCCTTTTTGGTCAATTATATCATTAATGAAAATAATACCATCTTTTATCCAATTTGGGTAAACTAAACATTTTCCTTTAAATTTTATATTTTTATTACCCCACAACATTTGCTGCCTAATATTTCTAAAATTTATGATAGGTATATTACTTGTTGGTGTATTATATGCTTCATACCAGCTCTTTAATATGTTCAAGTAAAATGTGGGTAGAACATTACTTAAATTAGGTAATGATTTTATGTTGTCAGGCATCATATGAAATATAAGGTTGTTTTTACCAAATTTATTGAAATAATATGTTGGAATGACTTTCCAATTAGCAAATTCTTTTGCCGTTAATCGTTTAACCCATGAAATATTTAGTGCATTTAAGAAGCAATCAATGTCTGTCATTTTTAGACCTCCATTTGTGTAATCTTTGGTAAGTGTTGAACGTTTTACCTTTTCTTGTTTATTATTCCATATAACAAAGACTTAACATTATCCTGTTTATATGCAACAAACCTTCATACATCAAATGAATATCAGAGGGCAGTGGTTATAGTCTTGTGAATGTATTTGTTTTTTTCCGCGGTTTGACTACAAAGATTGAAAAAAACAAATGTCAATGTTTTTCAACACATTTCTGTTTTATTTCATCAGGTGTCCAACATACAATAACTTACCCCCACAGTGTTTCACAACAACAGTTCAAGGCAAATGTTGTAAAAGAATTCAATGTGTCACCAGAGATGGATCAATAGTGAAGCCTAATGCTCAATTTCCAGTTGTTGGTTCATATACTGGTGGATTCTCAGGATTTAGACCTGGAGTATCCTATAAACCAGGAGTCAACACCACCAGTATTGATGGATGTAAGACTTTCTTCTTCAAAATTATACAGACTGTTGGAGATAAAGTCAGATGTAATGATAGTTTATTGAACTTGTTTTTGTTTGTGGTTGTTTTGACCAGCATTTAAGGTGGTACTTAGTAGCAGTATACCAACTTCACCTTCATATGGGATTTAACAAAAGCTTGCAGCTCCTACTCAGAATTTGTAAAACGTCATCAGTGTCTGAGCAAAATGGTTATTAACCAGGGGTATGTCAAAGAACGTCTCGTCCTTTTTCTAAAAAAAAATCATTGGAAGGTACTAAGATCACCTTGATTTAAAAATTCCGTATCAACTTCACAAATAATACATGATGGTCTTGATGTTTAGATTCTGCGTACTGATGTCGTTTTTCATCTTAACAACGTTTTATATTGTTCTTTCATTGTTCTTTGTTATCTTTCTAATATCACTTTTAACGTTTGGTAATTTTCTGTGCTACTCATTTGACGTGGCTCGGTACTGATACATCCAGTCAATGTGTTTGTATTATTTTTCAATTTTGCTGGTGTGTTTTATATACGCGAATTTTTGTGTTTCTTTGGTTATTATATCGTATACCTGTACTTTAAAAGATCCTGTCATTATGTTTTTGTTCTATAATATGGCATTATGTTACTGTTCTATAATAAATTTAACACACGACAAAATTAGTTTACTCTCGTAATGGTATTAATCATATGTTGATTCGTAAAAATTCTAAAGAACTTTTGGACAATTTTAAATATCGGTCTATTTCTGAAATTAATTGTCACATAACTTTTGATTTTTTAACCCTGTATAGCAACATTCCCAAAGTAAAATTGTAATATTCTTTTTTTATTTAATATTGAAAGACTAAATTTCTTCCTATGTGACGTTTACATTTTCTGACGTCAGACACGCGAAGCATTGAATTTGTTTTTAAAATTGATAGATGCCTTAGTGCTTTTCTGTAAATGATTGCTTGTTTTGAGATATTGTAACGCAGTAATGACTGCTGTACCCATATTTTGACTTTAATTTAGTATGTCTATTTTGTTTACGCATCGTTGTAAATATTACGGAATTTGATGCGACTGTCATAAAGTGAGAGGTTTCGCGCTATTCAACCAAATATTCAATCCACCATTTTTTACATTTGAAAATGACTGAATCAAGTCAGGAATATAACAGTTGTTCTCTGTTCGTTTGATGTGTTTTGTCATTTGATTTTGCCATTTTATAAGGAACTTTACGATTGAATTTTCCTCGGAGTTCAATTTTTTTTGTGATTTTACTTTTTACAAAACGCAACAGAGAGATAGTTCTTTAATAAACAGCTGAACTTTTGATTCATGATGTATTGTAAAGGGAATATTAAGCTTTAGCATTAACAAATAAGTTTTTGTTAATCTGCTACATGCATATCCAATGACATTTTTCCGATTAAATGTGTGGTTGGTTCAGTTCTTTTGATTTTTTCTTATATTTTATCAAAGGGTCAAAGTTAATATTTTTATTTTTATTTTAGCTGATATAATTTTATGAAGATGTTTGCAACTACCTTAAATAAGGGTAACAGTAGTATACCGCTGTTTAATAGTCATAAAGTTACAAAAAGAAAACAAATCCCGGTCACAAACCTAAACCGAGGTAAACACATCAACTATAACAGAAAAACAACAAAACAACAGAAACACTGAAAAGAGGAAATGAATAAAATCGGCGAAGCCAGCTTTATTTCATGAACTAACTGTATCCCAGACATATTTATTGTTCCTCTTAACTTTTATAAGCTCATTTGAGGTATAAAACTACTAATGCATTGCCCAATTGCTTTCCATGTCAAATTCTGCAGTTTCAAGCATTAATTGATACATGTAATGTGTCGTAGGTTAAAATAAAGTGGTAATCATTTCTTGAAAAAGCTTATCCTAACTTGTTCTGAAAAACTCAACATACCTTTGATTGCATATTAGAGCGCATTGGTTCCGGAAGTTTCATAGTACCAAACCCGGTACTTCTGATCTGAACAACAGGACAAATGTACCCTTATATTATAATTCTATACCCTTCATTAAGATATAAAAAAAAAACTTTCATAAGGGTTCTACAGTTATTCCAAGGACCCAAGCTTTCATTTTATACGAAATCTATCAAAATAATTCACCTATTGTGAAAGATACAGCTATGCGTACGAATTATTGTGTTTTATATTAATTATGTACTACTTTCTGGTATGCTGTTCCCGACCGGGTCTGTATTATTAGTTCTATAACTTTATCAAAAGTCTTTGGGGCCAAAGGTTGTTTAATTTTATCTTACATGGCATACCTTTTCAGTTATTTACAAAGAAAAAAGGATAATTTTCTAGCTTTAACAAAAAAGGGGAAAGCAGAATAATTTTGCTTCTATGTGGCAGACTTTGTAAAAAATTTTAACAAGAAGTTTCAATTGCATATATTACAGTTGATGTGTTTCCCTCGATTTTGGTTTGTGACCCGAACATGTTATTGCTTAATCGATTTAAGACTATTATGCTACTGTTCTTGATATAACGCTATTTTAAAGTTTTCATGATTTTCTTCAACAAAATAATGTTTATCAGAAAGTTTTAAAAATGAAAGTAGTATATCATATTTTTAACTACTTTAGAGTGAATTTTATTCTTATCATTTAGTAGATTTTTCAATTGAAGTGACTATCGACAGTTGTTTGAGTGTCTAAATTGTTATTTGTGGAACAGGATCTGCTTACCTTACCGGGGCACTTAAGATCAAACTCTCAATGTTTGGTAGGGTTCGTGTTCATGTTTGTGTTACTTGATCTTTAGTATTATATGTTGTGTCGTTTGTACATTTATTTGTCTGTTTGTGTTTTTTTCTTTTTTAGCCATGTCTTTGTCATTTTTTTATCTATGAGTATGACTGTCCCTCCTGTATCTTTTATAATCAAAGTGACAATTGACATCAAAGTATTATAATTGAATTACTTGTTGTGCTGTGTTTACACTGGGTTGTATCTACAAAGGACAATTATACATTATAATATTAAATATTGTGCCTTGTGTTAACAGTGGTTGTATCTACAAAGAACAATTGTACATTATTATTATATTGTGTCTTGTGTTAACAGTGGGATGTATCTATAAAGGACAATTGTACATAATGACATTTTGTGTTGTGTTTACAGTGGGTTGTATCTACAAAGGACAATTACATCAAGTTGGTGATGAATGGGACGATGGTTGTGATTTCCATTGTAAATGTGTGGATAGTAAAACAGGAAGATATCAGTGTACTGCTCCGTTAGTATTGTTATCTTATTGTTTACCCCTGATTAGAGTTTAACCAACGAAAATGAAGGGTTTTAAATAACTCATTGATATTTTTTTCGAGGAATTTCTGAAAAAAAAGTAAATAATTCAGTTTTTGTTTATAAAAAAATAAGGGGTTACCAAGGGAACAGGTTGGAATGTGCACAATAATTTTGATGTCATATTTAAGGGAAACAACTAAGGGTACTATAGCTGACTTATTGTAAATATTTGCCCCAATCAAATATTCCTCTGTTGGGGTTGAATATTAAACCCTATTGTTACGGGCTTGATAGTTTTATTGGTAGGCCTTGTCTCAACATTAAAATACTCTAGACCCTATTCATGCTCAACAATTAATTAAAAATTTCTTTTCAATATTTATTCAAGTTTTAAAATGATTTATATACCTTACTTGTCGAGAAAACTATTTTATTGGAATTTGTGCACGATTAATTATGGTTTATGGAACTGTCTGTTAAAAAGTAGATATAGCTAAAGAATGAACAAAGGTAGATAACTCCAAGTCAATAAATTTTACCTAATTGTGTTCCACTGCAATCTATTCATTGAAGTGCTAACAAGCAATGCTTTGCTAGTGACCTGCATGATATCCTAACCGTCCTTCTTTCCAGTTTGTTTTTATGTTTTGACTTGACCTGACACTTTATCAATTCAGATGTCCAGAGTTCACCAGACTTCCTGCTCTCTGTGAACTTATACCTGTATCCGGTCAGTGTTGTAAGAGACTGCAATGTAGAACTCCAACAACAGTAGCCCCCGGTGTTGTGACTCCTTCACCCCTCATATTATCACTAGATCCTCACCCTGGATGTACTGATGTTATAGAAAACTGTGCGAATTATGGCCAGTCCGTATGTCAACCACCATATGATGCATGGGCAAGGAGAAATTGTCAACATTATTGTGGAAAGTGTGGTATGTATTCATTATATATAGCTAGTTATACTATTTTATGCAGCTGAAGTCGAATCAACTTGATATGATCTTTCAATTTGAGAGTTTTGACCCTGATTTTACAGGCTACCGAACATGGAAACGGATAGTGCCCGTTTCAGTTTTTTTTTATGTCATGATAGTTTTCGATGAAAATAGGGTCAAATCAACAAGAAACTTAGTGCACATGTTTCCTATGGTAAGATCTTTCGAGAATTTTGACCCAAAATTGCACAGTCGACTGAGCTAATGCGAGTAGGGCATCCGTGTACTATGGACATATTTTTGTTTCTAAATTGAATTGATATTAGCATTTGTGAATTTGACTTATTTGGTGTCACATACCAAACGTATCAATTTAGATATGTTGGTCTGACATTTTTTTTTATATAAATTTGTTTCTTTTTCATTTCATCTTTGATTTAAATATTACTTATCAGGTTTTATTGTTACAGCTTAAACCAGTCATGTAATCAGAGAATTCCTAATTCATTTTCAATTCTCTGTAGATAAGCTATTAAACAAAGCAATGAATACAAAGGACGGTCAATTTTCAGATGAGTTTTATGTTAGCTATTTTGACACCATGATCAGCTATTGAGAACCATTTGGATCGACTTGATCTTCCCGGATTTTACCTTCAGCTACATTTGTTTGCTTAATAAAATGTACAATTTTAATGTGTCTGTGGCCCCTCGTTCAGTGTATGTTGATGGTTAAAACAAATCCTGTGACGAAATAACTTTCACTCCGATACAAAATTTTAATTATTCACAAAAATTTTGCCTTTTCTTTCTCATTTGAAATCAAAGTTTTTAATACAGTTCATTCAGCTATGATGACACCTTAGTATTATTAATTGTCATTATTTTTACAGCTCAGCCTGGTATGATCACACCTACAAATTTATGTCAAGATAAACTTCCAAACTGTGATTTATATGGTAAAAAGGTTTGTGTCAACGAGTATATACCATGGGCTAAAGAAAACTGTCAACATTATTGTGGGATGTGTGGTAAGTTTATGAGGTTGTCAGTTTATTTTTATTCTCTGAGTTTGACTGTCCCTCTGGTATCTTTCGTCCTTGTTTTATTTAATAATTAGGAGGTTGTTTTTGCTTTGGTCGCTGTAGTAAAGGAAACACACACATACATTCATTAATTTCCCTGCTTATTCCAAGTTTGTCAAAATTTGAAAATGTTATTCATTATTCATTGTACTGCGAAAAGTGTTTTGTATTGTTCAATAGATTGCAAGAATGAAAATCTCTGTTTTTATAATATTAAAACAGACGTTCCACATTTATCGAAAACACGGTAATCAGATGTTAGTTAGTGACGAGCTATGATACTATATATTAAAACACAGTTTTGTTATAAATTAATGAGATCATAAAACATAAGAGAAAGGACTAAACACTGTAAAAAAAACAACAGCATGTTCTGACAAGATTTATTAGCAATGACATGGATGTACTTGTGAAAAATCTACATATCTACATTTAGATAACCTATACACGTGGTCATAAAACATAACAGACCTATTTCCCCTATATAAAAATGTGGAGATGTAGTAAGATTTGCCAATGAGACAACCATCTACCAAAGTCTAAATTTAGTTGTTAAAGGCATCTTTAGCCAAGTGTAAAATCTTCAAAAATGAGAACATTCATTTGAGTAAATTGAGTAAACTAATTACCAAATTTATAAGAAAACAATTCAATTGAGAAAACCTATGACCTAAATAATAACAGAACAATTCAATTGAGAAAACTAATGTCCTAGGTAATAAGAAAATAGTTGAATCAATTTGTTATAAGATACGGTTTGAACTGAAAAAAAAGATACATCAAATTCAAACAATATATTGTGTCAAAATGTGTACCATGTTTAAATACTATTTATGTTAATATAAAGCTGGCGATTCTTAAATGGAAGCAATGTTTCCCTATAGCGTTCACAATCACTTTAATTTTTCATCTCTTTAATTCACATAGTATATTTAATCCACGTATGCTTTTCAATCTACATATGCTCTTTAATCTACAAATGTTTTTTTTTAATCTAAATATGCTCTTTAATCTAGATATACTCTGCAATATACATAATTTTGTGCTCTTTAATCTACAAATGTTCTTTAATCAACTGTTCTTCAATCTTCATAGGCTCTTTAATCTGCATATGTACTTTAATCAACTGTTCTTCAATCTACATAGGCTCTTTTATCAACATAGTATATTTAATCCACGTATGCTTTTCAATCTACAGATGCTCTTTAATCTGCAAATGTTCTTTAATCTACATATGCTCTTTAATCTACATATACTCTTTAATCTACAAATATTCCTTAATCAACTGTTCTTCAGTCTACATAGGCTCTTTTATCCAAATAGTATATTTAATCCACGTATGCTTTTCAATCTACAGATACTCTTTAATCTGCAAATGTTCTTTAATCTAAATATACTTTTTAATCTACATATGCTCTGCAATCTATATATGCTCTTTAATCTACAAATGTTCTTTAATCAACTGTTCTTCAATCAAAATAGGCTCTTTAATCTGCATTTGTACTTTAATCTAAATATGCCGATCTTTTATCTACATATGCTACTCTGCAATCTACATATGCTCTTCAATCTACAATTTTTTTTTTAATCAACTGTTTTTCAATCTACATTGGCTCTTTAATCCACATAGTATATTTAATCCACGTATGCTTTTCAATCTACATAATTATGCTCTTTAATCTACAAATGTTCTTTAATCTTAATATACTCTGCAATCTACATATGATCTGCAATCTACATATGCTCTTTAATCTACAATTGTTCTTTAATCAACACATCTTCAATCTACATAGACTCTTTAATCTACGTATGCTGCTCTTTAATCTACATATGCTGCTCTGCAATCTACATATGCTCTTTACTCTACAAATGTTCTTTAATCAACTGTTCGTCAATCTATATAGGCTCTTTAATCTATAAATGCTCTTTAATCTACAAATGTTCTTTAATCTTCATATTCTCTTTAATCTACATATGCTCTTTAATCTACACATGCTTTTTAATCTACATATGGTCTTCAATCTACATAAAGATATATATGTTTCAGCTGATCAGATGACAACTGCTACACCCTCTTGTGTCGACAAGAACCCCTCAGCATGCGCAGAAATTGGATCAAATGCTTGTACGTTTTTATTGACCTTGCCAGACAGAATTGTGCCCGACACTGTAATGTATGTCCTAAACCGTCAGTTTCGTCAGTACAAGTAACAAGTATGTTATCATCACAATGTGTAACTTATTCCCAAACCTTAGGTGTCATCAGTACAAGTAACGATTTTGGTCTAGATTTTGCTCACTAAACAAGGAATTGTAATCGTTTGAAAGCAGTGCATTTGGACGGTTAAAGTTTTCAGTTAGGGTAGCGTTGTACGAAGGTAGGGTTGCAGCAACGTGAAACTTACTGACAATTTATTGTTAAATTTAAACACCACTTTTAGCAGTCTTGGCTAATTCGACAGTCAATTTTTAACCAAGTTCACATGAGCATTATGATGTCAGATTAAGATATTTACCAAGATCATATCAAAATGAACACATAATCTTTTTTGAAATTTATAAGGTATGAAAGACAGAACTATTTACTAAATGTTTTGAATTGTCTTTTTCCACATTATCTGAGGTTTTGTTTATCATTTTGCAAAAAAAACAACCAACCCTGTAATTTAGGTGTTAAAGCCAAGGTTGTTGCATATTATCCATCTGCCGTTTGCACCGAATTTAAAAGAAAGATCAACTGAAACAACTGTATACACACATTAGGTTATGTTTAACCATAAATTATATCTTGGTAACTTATGATGTAATACACTCAAAAACATTTTATATGACATATTCTAAGCACCATCACCAAAAAGTTATGTACTATTGATGATATTGCTTTTAAGCACCATCACCAAATGGTTATGTACTAATGATGATATGTTTTTTAAACACCATCACCAAATAGTTATGTACTATTGAGGATAATTTTTAAAGCACCATCACCAAATGGTTATGTACTATTGAAGGTATTTTTTTAAGCACCATCACCAAATGCTTATGTACTATTGATGGTATTTATTTTAAGCACCATCACCAAATGGTTATGTACTAATGATGTTATGTATTTTAAACACCATCACCAAATGGTTATGTACTATTGATGGTATTTATTTTAAGCACAATCACCAAATGGTTATGTACTAATGATGTTATGTATTTTAAACACCATCACCAAATGGTTATGTACTATTGATGGTATTTATTTTAAGCACCATCACCAAATGGTTATGTACTAATGATGTTATGTATTTTAAACACCATCACCAAATGGTTATGTAATATTGATGATATTTTTAAAAGCACCATCACTAAATGGTTATGTACTATTGATGATATTTATTTTAAGCACCATCACCAAATGGTTATGTTCTATTGATGATATCTATTTAAAGTAACATCACCAAATAGTTATGTTCTATTGATGATATCAATTTTAAGCACCATCACCAAATGTTTATGTACTATTGATGATTTTTATTTTAAGCACCATCACCAAATGGTTATGTACTATTGATGATATCTATTTTAAGCACCATCACCAAATGGTTATGCACAACTGATGATTTTTATTTTAAGCACCATCACCAAATGGTTATGTACTACTGATGATATCTATTTTAAGCACCATCACCAAATGGTTATGTACAATTGATGATTTTTATTTTAAGCACCATCACCCGATGGTTATGTACTATTGATGATATCAATTTTAAGCACCATCACCAAATGGTAATGAACTATTGATAATTTTTATTTTAAGCACCATCACGAAATGGTTATGTACTATTCATGATATCTATTTTAAGCACCATCACCAAACGGTTATGTACTATTGATGATATTTATTTTAGGCACCATCACCAAATGGATATGTACTATTGATGATATCTATTTTAAGCACCATCACAAAATGGTTAATATGTACTTTTGAGGATATCTATTTTAAGCATCATCACCACAGGGTTATGAACTATTGATGTTTTTTTATTTTAAACACCATCACCAAATAGTTATGTACTATTGATGATATTTATTCTAAACACCATCACCAAATGGTAATGTACTATTGAAAATATTTATTTTAAGCACCATCACCAAACGGTTATGTACTATTGATGATATTTATTTTAAGCACCATCACCAAATGGTTATGTACTATTGATGGTATTTATTTTAACCACCATCACCAAACGGTTATGTTCTATTGATGATATTCATTTTAAGCACCATCACCAAATGGTTATGTACTATTTATGATATCTATTGAAAGCACCATCACCAAATGGTTATGTACTATTGATGATTTTTATTGAAAGCACCATCACCAAATGGTTATGTACTATTGAAGGTATTTATTTTAAGCACCATCACCAAATGGTTATGTACTATTGATGATATTTATTTTAAGCACCATCACCAAACGGTTATGTACTATTGATGATATTCATTTTAAGCACCATCACAAAATGGCTATGTACTTTTGAGGATATCTATTTTAAGCATCATCACCACATGGTTATGTACTATTGATGTTTTTTTTATTTTAAACACCATCACCAAATAGGTATGTACTATTGATGATATTTATTCTAAACACCATCACGAAATGGTTATGTACTATTAATGATATTTATTTTAAGCACCATCACCAAATGGTAATGTACTGTTGAGGATATATATTTTAAGCACCATCACCAAATGGTTATGTACTATTGATGATATTTATTTTAAGCACCATCACCAAATGGTTATGTACTATTGATGATATTTATTTTAAGCACCATCACCAAATGTTTATGTATTGATGAAGGGAGTGACTGGAGTAGGAACATATCCCCCTGGTGTTACTGATTTGTTTGGATTATGGAACTCAACTAAGACAATTAATGAATTCCAACAAGAAGCCCACGCACTGACACCAAACTTCCCAGGACATTATAAGCCAATATTGTCAAACAACTGGACATTTCTTTGTTTGGATAAGGTAAAAAGAAAAGAAGTCCCCTAAAGAGAGTGCTTTAGTTATGTTCATGATTTTAAGGGATCTTATCTTTTTTATGCTTATTTAGCTTGGTAGAACTATACTTGACTACTTTTTAAGCTAACAGTACCATAATGACAGTTAGTAAATGTTATTGTTTGGCAAATAGAAAATCATAAAGCTTTATGATTGTTTTGTCGTCATGGAAATTTGATTTCTATGTTCAAATTTAGCATTTTGAAATAATAAAAAAAAATACAACTGAAGTATACCGATCTTAACACTAGAGATTACAGTTATAATTCTGTACGATCTTTACAGATTGTACTGTTATCGGCTTATGTCCTTCACCGACAGAGCATCTCAATCACTTTAGAGGCATTAAAAAACACAAAAGGCGAATTAAAAGAAAATACTAATGTAATTCTAATCTTTTATTATGATACGAAACACTAGGATTTCAATTTGACAATAATATAAAAATGTGTTCATAATTTATTATTAAATAATATTTTTTTACCAAGTGCTGTTGTGTCGTAGTTCTCTTATATTTGAAAAGTTTCCCTCAGTTTTAGTTTGTAACCCGTATTTAGTTTTTTTTTCTCTATCGATTTATGAATTTTGAACAGCGGTATACTACTGTTGCCTTTATTTAATAATACATAAGATCTTAATTTATTCATGTATACTTCAATAATATACATCACTACTTTAAAAAAGTTACCAGTAACTGTATTTTATCAAATAAAATGACAAACAAATTGCTGAGGTGACAGTATTTTATTTATGATCATTTTTTTTTAAGAATGAGCTGGACCTTTAGAAATGTGATTAGTAATGGAACATCGACGTGTCCTCTTTATGTGCAAACAAACTCTCTCTGACCGACAAAAATGTCAGACAAAAAAAGCTGTCAAACAAACCAAATGAAAGTTTGGCACAGAGTAAGGTTACCTTTTCTTATTTGATAAAAATGATCGAAAATAAAGTATAGAAAAATTAATCAAAATATATTACAGGTAAGGGTATCTATATACAAAAATGGTGTCGAGAAAGCTTTCATGTTGTTCAATGCTACAGAAACAGATAAGATGAGTTGGTTTACACCTAGCAGAATCATAGATTCGTCATGGGTGGATTTACAATCTACAACTAAACAGTATTTCGCAATGTCTCAGTAAGTATTTATATATTTGATATGGTGTCAATTTCTCAGATACCAAAGTAGTTGTAAGCGTATGTTAAACCTGTATATACTGCATGAAACATTCTGGTTTTATATCCTACTAATAAGTATTTGTGCCAGGGTTGGCAAAGTACTACCCGCCCGGGAATTCCCGGGTGGGAAAACCCGGGTTTTCCCGGGCTGGGCAATACTCCCAGAAATTGGTAATAGTGGGCAATACTGGGCAATATGATTTTCTATGCTTATTTTAACACTAAATAGTAAAGGCTTAGTACAGTTTCATAGTATAACAGCTAAATATATACTTTTTATACAGATAACCAGTGACAGTCATTACTAGAAGATTGAAATGTCAATTTCATTCTCTTCTCTATTAATTCTATATGTAGGCAGAACAGAAGATTTGTACATTTAAAGATACCTTTTTAATTACCAAGCATTGTTTTAATAATTCAAACCTTGAAACATGCATTTTATTGCATATAAGGAGCCTTGTTAATTTTATTTGTCATACATTCATATTGCTAAATAAACACCCTAAGGGGTCATGTCAATAAAACTTATAGAATTATAAGGGCTGATTATTGTTACATAAACAAATCTGTGTTCTAATCTGAATAATTACTAATTAATTAGTGACATTATTTAAATGTAATTTTTCTTACAAGTTATTGTTAATTCTCAATAGGAGTTATATTTATTGGAAAACAAAAAAAATTTTGCTTTATATTTACAGTTTGCCCATCTAGACAAATGCTAAACAAACAAAATAGGGTATAAAAATCTTATTAAATGTATTACATTTGTGTTTATCACTGAATCCTCTTTGAAATTCAGACAAGGATTTTATATTACCCAGTATTGCCCAGTATTACCCACCAAAAACCCAGTAAAACCCGGGTTTTCCCAGTATTTCCCACTGGGCTGGGCAATACTCATAAGACCCGGGTTTTTGCCAACCCTGGTTTGTGCATATATAAAAGTGTGTATTAAAACTGTACAGCTCAGGATATATTTCATTCTTGCGGGAACAGTGCTGAATGAAGCAAGATTGAGTTTAATGTTTGTTATAGTTACTGGCTGTCTACATAAATACAGCACTTATAGGTGTACTTTTGTTTGAATTATACTTTTGGAAGAATCAGTGCCCCTTGGCATAAAACATTTCATGAACATTTTAGTTGTCTGTAGATATTTTTATTCTAACATTCTAACTGAAGACATCCATAGCTGCTGGTTTGTTTAAACTGACTTTGTCAGATTCTAAAAATAGAAAATGCAATATCTCATATTCTTCATATTTGCTTCACTATAAATCAATTTTCTAAATGATGTTAATGTCTCTTGACTTTTAACTTCTATATAACTTGTCAGAAATAAACATTCGACAACAAGGTTACAATACATACCACATTATAACCTTATAGAGATCTATATTCCTAAATCATAATGATATAGATTAAATGCATCATCCACAGTAAAATAAAAGAAAAATAATTTCCGTTTATTTTATTTTGCAAATGTTTAAATAATCGCTGAAAACAATAACCATTTCAGAGATCCAGATTTCCTAAGAGAATTCTATGCCAGTCAGAATGCTGATCAATCCAAATGTGATTCAACTGGTTGGATGTTTATATCTACAGCAAACAGATGTTATATGGAAACAGACAAGAAACCAGCTTTCTATTATGCTCCAGGACAGTCCTCTGCTCATTGGGGATATAGTAAGTCTTTATTTAAACCAAATTTCTATTATGCTCCAGGACAGACCTCCGTTCATTGGGGATATAGTGAGTCTTTATTTTAACCAGCTTTCTATTATGCTCCAGGACAGACCTCTGCTCATTGGGGATATAGTGAGTCTTTATTTAAACCAGCTTTCTATTATGCTCCAGGGCAGTCCTCCGCTCATTGGGGATATAGTGAGTCTTTATTTAAACCAGCTTTCTATTATGCTCCAGGGCAGTCCTCCGCTCATTGGGGATATAGTGAGTCTTTATTTAAACCAGCTTTCTATTATGCTCCAGGACAGACCTCCGTTCATTGGGGATATAGTGAGTCTTTATTTTAACCAGCTTTCTATTATGCTTCAGGACAAACCTCTGCTCATTGGGGATATAGTGAGTCTTTATTTAAACCAGCTTTCTATTATGCTCCAGGACAGACCTCTGCTCATTGGGGATATAGTGAGTCTTTATTTAAACCAGCTTTCTATTATGCTCCAGGGCAGTCCTCCGCTCATTGGGGATATAGTGAGTCTTTATTTAAACCAGCTTTCTATTATGCTCCAAGACAGACCTCTGGTCATTGTGGATATAGTAAGTCTTTATTTAAACCAGCTTTCTATTATGCTCCAGGACAGACCTCTGTTCATTGGGGATATAGTGAGTCTTTATTTAAACCAGATTTCTATTATGCTCCAGGACAGACCTCTGCTCATTGGGGATATAGTGAGTCTTTATTTTAACCAGCTTTCTATAATGCTCCAGGACAGACCTCTGCACATTGGGGATATAGTGAGTCTTTATTTAAACCAGCTTTCTATTATGCTCCAGGACAGACCTCTGCTCATTGGGGATATAGTGAGTCTTTATTTTAACCATCTTTCTATTATACTCTAGGACAGACCTCTGCACATTGGGGATATAGTAAGTCTTTATTTAAACCAGCTTTCTATTATGCTCCAGGACAGACCTCTGCTCATTGGGGATATAGTGAGTCTTTATTTTAACCAGCTTTCTATTATGCTCAAGGGCAGTCTTCTGCTCATTGGGGTTATAGTGAGTCTTTATTTAAACCAGCTTTCTATTATGCTCCAGGACAGACCTCTGGTCATTGGGGATATAGTGAGTGTTTATTTAAACCAGCTTTCTATTATGCTCCAGGACAGACCTCTGCTCATTGGGGATATAGTGAGTCTTTATTTAAGCAAGCTTTCTATTATGCTCCAGGACAGACCTCTGCTCATTGGGGATATAGTGAGTCTTTATTTAAACCAGCTTTCTATTATGCTCAAGGACAGTCCTCTGCTCATTGGTGATATAGTGAGTCTTTATGTTAACCAGCTTTCTATTATGCTCCAGGACAGACTTCTGCTCATTTGGGCTATAGTGAGTCTTTATTTAAACCAGCTTTCTATTATGCTCCAGGACAGACCTCTGCGCATTGGGGATATAGTGAGTCTTTATTTTAACCAGTTTTCTATTATGCTCCATGACAGACCTCTGCTCATTGGGGATATAGTAAGTCTTTATTTAAACAAGCTTTCTATTATGCTTCAGGACAGACCTCTGCTCATTGGGGATATAGTGAGTCTTTATTTTAATCAGCTTTCTATTATGCTCCAGGAGATACCTCTGCTCATTGGGGATATAGTGAGTCTTTATTTTAACCAGCTTTCTATTATGCTCCAGGACAGACCTCTGCTCATTGGAGATATAGTGAGTCTTTATTTTAACCAGCTTTCTATTATGCTCCTGGACAGACCTCTGCTCATTGGGGATATAGTGAGTCTTTATTTTACCCAGCTTTTTATTATGCTCCAGGACAAGCTCTGGTCATTGGGGAGATATTGAGTCTTTATTTTAACCAGCTTTCTATAATGCTCCAGGACAGACCTCTGCTCATTTGGGATATAGTGAGTCTTTATTTTAACCAGCTTTCTATTATGCTCCAGGACAGTCCTCTGCTCATTGGGGATATAGTGAGTCTTTATTTAAACCGGCATTCTATAATGCTCCAGGAAAGACCTCTGCTTTTTGGGGATATAGTGAGTCTTTATTTAAACCAGCTTTCTATTATGCTCCAGGACAGTCCTCTGCTCATTGGGGATATAGTGAGTCTTTATTTAAACCAGCTTTCTATTATGCTCCAGGACAGACCTTTGCTCATTGGGGATATAGTGTGTCTTTATTTTAACCAGCTTTCTATTATGCTACAGGAAAGTCCTCTACTCATTGGGGATATAGTGAGTCTGTTTTTTTAAAAGCTTTCTATTATGCTCCTGGACAGACCTCTGCTCATTGGGGATATTGTGAGTCTTTATTTTACCCAGCTTTTTATTATGCTCCAGGACAAGCTCTGGTCATTGGGGATATAGTGAGTCTTTATTTTACCCAGCTTTCTATAATGCTCCAGGACAGACCTCTGCTCATTGGGGATATAGTGAGTCTTTATTTTAACCAGCTTTCTATAATGCTCCAGGACAGTCCTCTGCTCATTGGGGATATAGTGAGTCTTTATTTAAATTAGCATTCTATAATGCTCCAGGAAAGACCTCTGCTTTTTGGGGATATAGTGAGTCTTTATTTAAACCAGCTTTCTATTATGCTCCAGGACAGACCTCGCCTCATTGGGGATATAGTGAGTCTTTATTTAAACCAGCTTTCTATTATGCTCCAGGACAGTCCTCTGCTCATTGGGGATATAGTGAGTCTTTATTTAAACCAGCTTTCTATTATGATCCAGGACAGTCCTCTGCTCATTGGGGATATAGTGAGTCTTTATTTAAACCAGCTTTCTATTATGCTCCAGGACAGTCCTCAGCTCATTGGGGATATAGTGAGTCTTTTTTTAAACCAGTTTTCTATTATGCTCCAGGACAGACTTCTGCTCATTGGGGATATAGTGAGTCTTTATTTTAACCAGCTTTCTATTATGCTCCAGGACAGACCTCAGCTCATTGGGGATATAGTGAGTCTTTATTTAAACCAGCATTCTATTATGCTCCAGGACAGACCTCTGCTCATTGGGGATATAGTAAGTCTTTATTTAAACAAGCTTTCTATTATGCTCCAGGACAGACCTCTGCTCATTGGGAATATAGTGAGTCTTTATTTAAACCAGCTTTCTATTATGCTCAATGACAGACCTCTGCTCATTGGGGATATAGTAAGTCTTTATTTAAACAAGCTTTCTATTATGCTCCAGGACAGACCTCTGCTTATTGGGGATATAGTGAGTCTTTATTTTAATCAGCTTTCAGCTATCTCCTTGATGTTTAGAAATCACATTTCTAAACATCCAGGAGATACCTCTGCTCATTGGGGATATAGTGAGGTCTTTATTTTAACCAGCTTTCTATTATGCTCCTGGACAGACCTCTGCTCATTGGGGATATAGTGAGTCTTTATTTTAACCAGCTTTCTATTATGCTCCAGGACAGTCTTCTGCTCACTGGGGATATAGTGAGTCTTTATTTAAACCAGCTTTCTATTATGCTCCAGGACAGACCTCTGATCATTGGGGATATAGTGAGTCTTTATTTAAACCAGCTTTCTATTATGCTCCAGGACAGTCCTCTGCTCATTGGGGATATAGTAAGTCTTTATTTAAACCAAATTTATATTATGCTCCAGGACAGACCTCCGTTCATTGGGGATATATTGAGTCCTTATTTTAACCAGGTTTCTATTATGCTCCAGGACAAACCTCTGCTTTTTGGGGATATAGTGAGTCTTTATTTAAACCGGCTTTCTAGTATGCTCCAGGACAGACCTCTGCTCATTGGGGATATAGTGAGTCTTTACTTAAACCAGCTTTCTATTATGCTCCAGGGCAGTCCTCTGCTCATTGGGGATGTAGTGAGTCTTTATTTAAACCAGCTTTCTATTATGCTCCAGGACAAACCTCTGGTCATTGTGGATATAGTAAGTCTTTATTTAAACCAGCTTTCTATTATGCTCCAGGACAGACCTCTTCTCATTGGGGATATAGTGAGTCTTTATTTTAACCAGCTTTCTATTTTGCTCCAGGACAATCCTATGTTCATTGGGGATATAGTGAGTCTTTATTTAAACCAGCTTTCTATTATGCTCCAGGACAGACCTCTGCTCATTGGGGATATAGTGAGTCTTTATTTTAACCAGCTTTCTATTATGCTCTAGGACAGACCTCTGCCCATTGGGGATATAGTGAGTCTTTATTTTAACCATCTTTCTATTATGCTCTAGGACAGACCTCTGCACATTGGGGATATAGTGAGTCTTTATTTTAACCAGCTTTCTATTATGCTCTAGGACAGACCTCTGCCCATTGGGGATATAGTGAGTCTTTATTTTAACCATCTTTCTATTATGCTCTAGGACAGACCTCTGCACATTGGGGATATAGTGAGTCTTTATTTAAACCAGCTTTCTATTATGCTCCAGGACAGACCTCTGCTCATTGGGGATATAGTGAGTCTTTATTTTAACCAGCTTTCTATTATGCTCAAGGGCAGTCTTCTGCTCATTGGGGATATAGTGAGTCTTTATTTAAACCAGCTTTCTATTATGCTCCAGGACAGACCTCTGGTCATTGGGGATATAGTGACTCTTTATTTAAACCAGCTTTCTATTATGCTCCAAGACAGACCTCTGCTCATTGGGGATATAGTGAGTCTTTATTTAAGCAAGCTTTCTATTATGCTCCAGGACAGACCTCTGCTCATTGGGGATATAGTGAGTCTTTATTTAAACCAGCTTTCTATTATGCTCAAGGACAGTCCTCTGCTCATTGGGGATATAGTGAATCTTTATGTTAACCAGCTTTCTATTATGCTCCAGGACAGACTTCTGCTCATTTGGGATATAGTGAGTCTTTATTTAAACCAGCTTTCTATTATGCTCCAGGACAGACATCTGCGCATTGGGGATATAGTGAGTCTTTATTTTAACCAGTTTTCTATTATGCTCCATGACAGACCTCTGCTCATTGGGGATATAGTAAGTCTTTATTTAAACAAGCTTTCTATTATGCTCCAGGACAGACCTCTGCTCATTGGGGATATAGTGAGTCTTTATTTTAATCAGCTTTCTATTATGCTCCAGGAGATACCTCTGCTCATTGGGGATATAGTGAGTCTTTATTTTAACCAGTTTTCTATTATGCTCCATGACAGACCTCTGCTCATTGGGGATATAGTGAGTCTTTATTTAAACCAGCTTTCTATTATGCTCCAGGACAGACCTCTGCTCATTGGGGATATAGTGAGTCTTTATTTTAACCAGCTTTCTATTATGCTCTAGGACAGACCTCTGCCCATTGGGGATATAGTGAGTCTTTATTTTAACCATCTTTCTATTATGCTCTAGGACAGACCTCTGCACATTGGGGATATAGTGAGTCTTTATTTAAACCAGCTTTCTATTATGCTCCAGGACAGACCTCTGCTCATTGGGGATATAGTGAGTCTTTATTTTACCCAGCTTTCTATTATGCTCAAGGGCAGTCTTCTGCTCATTGGGGATATAGTGAGTCTTTATTTAAACCAGCTTTCTATTATGCTCCAGGACAGACCTCTGGTCATTGGGGATATAGTGACTCTTTATTTAAACCAGCTTTCTATTATGCTCCAAGACAGACCTCTGCTCATTGGGGATATAGTGAGTCTTTATTTAAGCAAGCTTTCTATTATGCTCCAGGACAGACCTCTGCTCATTGGGGATATAGTGAGTCTTTATTTAAACCAGCTTTCTATTATACTCAAGGACAGTCCTCTGCTCATTGGGGATATAGTGAATCTTTATGTTAACCAGCTTTCTTTTATGCTCCAGGACAGACTTCTGCTCATTTGGGATATAGTGAGTCTTTATTTAAACCAGCTTTCTATTATGCTCCAGGACAGACCTCTGCGCATTGGGGATATAGTGAGTCTTTATTTTAACCAGTTTTCTATTATGCTCCATGACAGACCTCTGCTCATTGGGGATATAGTAAGTCTTTATTTAAACAAGCTTTCTATTATGCTCCAGGACAGACCTCTGCTCATTGGGGATATAGTGAGTCTTTATTTTAATCAGCTTTCTATTATGCTCCAGGAGATACCTCTGCTCATTGGGGATATAGTGAGTCTTTATTTTAACCAGTTTTCTATTATGCTCCATGACAGACCTCTGCTCATTTGGGATATAGTGAGTCTTTATTTAAACCAGCTTTCTATTATGCTCCAGGACAGACCTCTGCTCATTGGGGATATAGTGAGTCTTTATTTTAACCAGCTTTCTATTATGCTCTAGGACAGACCTCTGCCCATTGGGGATATAGTGAGTCTTTATTTTAACCATCTTTCTATTATGCTCTAGGACAGACCTCTGCACATTGGGGATATAGTGAGTCTTTATTTAAACCAGCTTTCTATTATGCTCCAGGACAGACCTCTGCTCATTGGGGATATAGTGAGTCTTTATTTTAACCAGCTTTCTATTGTGCTCAAGGGCAGTCTTCTGCTCATTGGGGATATAGTGAGTCTTTATTTAAACCAGCTTTCTATTATGCTCCAGGACAGACCTCTGGTCATTGGGGATATAGTGACTCTTTATTTAAACCAGCTTTCTATTATGCTCCAAGACAGACATCTGCTCATTGGGGATATAGTGAGTCTTTATTTAAGCAAGCTTTCTATTATGCTCCAGGACAGACCTCTGCTCATTGGGGATATAGTGAGTCTTTATTTAAACCAGCTTTCTATTATGCTCAAGGACAGTCCTCTGCTCATTGGGGATATAGTGAATCTTTATGTTAACCAGCTTTCTATTATGCTCCAGGACAGACTTCTGCTCATTTGGGATATAGTGATACTTTATTTAAACCAGCTTTCTATTATGCTCCAGGACAGACCTCTGCGCATTGGGGATATAGTGAGTCTTTATTTTAACCAGTTTTCTATCATGCTCCATGACAGACCTCTGCTCATTGGGGATATAGTAAGTCTTTATTTAAACAAGCTTTCTATTATGCTCCAGGACAGACCTCTGCTCATTGGGGATATAGTGAGTCTTTATTTTAATCAGCTTTCTATTATGCTCCAGGAGATACCTCTGCTCATTGGGGATATAGTGAGTCTTTATTTTAACCAGCTTTCTATTATGCTCCAGGACAGACCTCTGCTCATTGGAGATATAGTGAGTCTTTATTTTAACCAGCTTTCTATTATGCTCCTGGACAGACCTCTGCTCATTGGGGATATAGTGAGTCTTTATTTTACCCAGCTTTTTATTATGCTCCAGGGCAAGCTCTGGTCATTGGGGATATAGTAAGTCTTTATTTTAACCAGCTTTCTATAATGCTCCAGGACAGACCTCTGCTCATTGGGGATATAGTGAGTCTTTATTTTAACCAGCTTTCTATTATACTCCAGGACAGTCCTCTGCTCATTGGGGATATAGTGAGTCTTTATTTAAACCAGCATTCTATAATGCTCCAGGAAAGATCTCTGCTTTTTGGGGATATAGTGAGTCTTTATTTAAACCAGCTTTCTATTATGCTCCAGGACAGACCTCGCCTCATTGGGGATATAGTGAGTCTTTATTGAAACCAGCTTTCTATTATGCTCCAGGACAGTCCTCTGCTCATTGGGGATATAGTGAGTCTTTATTAAAACCAGCTTTCTATTATGTTCCAGGACAGTCCTCTGCTCATTGGGGATATAGTGAGTCTTTATTTAAACCAGCTTTCTATTATGCTCCAGGACAGTCATCAGCTCATTGGGGATATAGTGAGTCTTTTTTTAAACCAGTTTTCTATTATGCTCCAGGACAGACTTCTGCTCATTGGGGATATAGTGAGTCTTTATTTTAACCAGCTTTCTATTATGCTCCAGGACAGACCTCAGCTCATTGGGGATATAGTGAGTCTTTATTTAAACCAGCATTCTAGTATGCTCCAGGACAGTCCTCTGCTCATTGGGGATATAGTGAGTCTTTATTTTAACCAGCTTTCAATTATGCTCCAGGACAGTCCTCTGCTCATTGGGGATATAGTGAGTCTTTATTTAAACCAGCTTTCTATTATGCTCCAGGACAGACCTTTGCTCATTGGGGATATAGTGTGTCTTTATTTTAACCAGCTTTCT
Source organism: Mytilus edulis (assembly GCF_963676685.1). Classification (NCBI taxonomy): domain Eukaryota; kingdom Metazoa; phylum Mollusca; class Bivalvia; order Mytilida; family Mytilidae; genus Mytilus; species Mytilus edulis. The sequence goes on from NC_092348.1 coordinate 2,042,518, forward strand.
ATTATGCTCCAGGACAGTCCTCTACTCTTTGGGGTATAGTGAGTCTTTTTTTAAAAAAGCTTTCTATTATGCTCCTGGACAGACCTCTGCTCATTGGGGATATAGTGAGTCTTTATTTTACCCAGCTTTTTATTATGCTCCAGGACAAGCTCTGGTCATTGGGGATATAGTGAGTCTTTATTTTAACCAGCTTTCTATTATGCTCCAGGACAGTCCTCTGCTCATTGGGGATATAGTGAGTCTTTATTTAAACCAGCATTCTATAATGCTCCAGGAAAGACCTCTGCTTTTTGGGGATATAGTGTGTCTTTATTTTAACCAGCTTTCTATTATGCTCCAGGACAGTCCTCTAGTCATTGGGGATATAGTGAGTCTTTTTTGAAAAAAAACTTTCTATTATGCTCCAGGACAGACCTCTGCTCATTGGGGATATAGTAAGTCTTTATTTAAACCAGCTTTCTATTATGCTCCAGGACAGACCTCTGCTCATTGGAGATATAGTGAGTCTTTATTTTAACCAGCTTTCTATTATGCTCCTGGACAGACCTGTGCTCATTGGGGATATAGTGAGTCTTTATTTTACCCAGCTTTTTATTATGCTCCAGGACAAGCTCTGGTCATTGGGGATATAGTGAGTCTTTATTTTAACCAGCTTTCTATTATGCTCCAGGACAGTCCTCTGCTCATTGGGGATATAGTGAGTCTTTATTTAAACCAGCATTCTATAATGCTCCAGGAAAGACCTCTGCTTTTTGGGGATATAGTGAGTCTTTATTTAAACCAGCTTTCTATTATGCTCAAGGACAGACCTCGCCTCATTGGGGATATAGTGAGTCTTTATTTAAACCAGCTTTCTATTATGCTCCAGGACAGACCTCTGCTCATTGGGGATATAGTGAGTCTTTATTTTACCCAGCTTTTTATTATGCTCCAGGACAAGCTCTGGTCATTGGGGATATAGTGAGTCTTTATTTTAACCAGCTTTCTATTATGCTCCAGGACAGTCCTCTGCTCATTGGGGATATAGTGAGTCTTTATTTAAACCAGCTTTCTATTATGCTCAAGGACAGTCCTCAGCTCATTGGGGATATAGTGAGTCTTTATTTTAACCAGCTTTCTATTATGCTCCTGGACAGACCTCTGCTCATTGGGGATATAGTGAGTCTTTATTTTACCCAGCTTTTTATTATGCTCCAGGACAAGCTCTGGTCATTGGGGATATAGTGAGTCTTTTTTTAAACCAGCATTCTATTATGCTCCAGGACAGTCCTCTGCTCATTGGGGATATAGTGAGTCTTAATTTTAACCAGCTTTCTATTATGCTCCAGGACAGTCCTCTGCTCATTGGGGATATAGCGAGTCTTTATTTAAACCAGCTTTCTATTATGCTCCAGGACAGACCTCTGCGCATTGGGGATATAGTGAGTCTTTATTTTAACCAGTTTTCTATTATGCTCCATGACAGACCTCTGCTCATTGGGGATATAGTAAGTCTTTATTTAAACAAGCTTTCTATTATGCTCCAGGATAGACCTCTGCTCATTGGGGATATAGTGAGTCTTTATTTTAATCAGCTTTCTATTATGCTCCAGGAGATACCTCTGCTCATTGGGGATATAGTGAGTTTTTATTTTAACCAGCTTTCTATTATGCTCCAGGACAGACCTCTGCTCATTGGGGATATAGTGAGTCTTTATTTTACCCAGCTTTTTATTATGCTCCAGGGCAAGCTCTGGTCATTGGGGATATAGTAAGTCTTTATTTTAACCAGCTTTCTATAATGCTCCAGGACAGACCTCTGCTCATTGGGGATATAGTGAGTCTTTATTTTAACCAGCTTTCTATTATGCTCCAGGACAGTCCTCTGCTCATTGGGGATATAGTGAGTCTTTATTTAAACCAGCATTCTATAATGCTCCAGGAAAGACCTCTGCTTTTTGGGGATATAGTGAGTCTTTATTTAAACCAGCTTTCTATTATGCTCCAGGACAGACCTCGCCTCATTGGGGATATAGTGAGTCTTTAGTTAAACCAGCTTTCTATTATGCTCCAGGACAGTCCTCTGCTCATTGGGGATATAGTGAGTCTTTATTTAAACCAGCTTTCTATTATGTTCCAGGACAGTCCTCTGCTCATTGGGGATATAGTGAGTCTTTATTTAAACCAGCTTTCTATTATGCTCCAGGACAGTCCTCTGCTCATTGGAGATATAGTGAGTCTTTATTTTAACCAGCTTTCTATTATGCTCCTGGACAGACCTGTGCTCATTGGGGATATAGTGAGTCTTTATTTTACCCAGCTTTTTATTATGCTCCAGGACAAGCTCTGGTCATTGGGGATATAGTGAGTCTTTATTTTAACCAGCTTTCTATTATGCTCCAGGACAGTCCTCTGCTCATTGGGGATATAGTGAGTCTTTATTTAAACCAGCATTCTATAATGCTCCAGGAAAGACCTCTGCTTTTTGGGGATATAGTGAGTCTTTATTTAAACCAGCTTTCTATTATGCTCAAGGACAGACCTCGCCTCATTGGGGATATAGTGAGTCTTTATTTAAACCAGCTTTCTATTATGCTCCAGGACAGACCTCTGCTCATTGGGGATATAGTGAGTCTTTATTTTACCCAGCTTTTTATTATGCTCCAGGACAAGCTCTGGTCATTGGGGATATAGTGAGTCTTTATTTTAACCAGCTTTCTATTATGCTCCAGGACAGTCCTCTGCTCATTGGGGATATAGTGAGTCTTTATTTAAACCAGCTTTCTATTATGCTCAAGGACAGTCCTCAGCTCATTGGGGATATAGTGAGTCTTTATTTTAACCAGCTTTCTATTATGCTCCTGGACAGACCTCTGCTCATTGGGGATATAGTGAGTCTTTATTTTACCCAGCTTTTTATTATGCTCCAGGACAAGCTCTGGTCATTGGGGATATAGTGAGTCTTTTTTTAAACCAGCATTCTATTATGCTCCAGGACAGTCCTCTGCTCATTGGGGATATAGTGAGTCTTAATTTTAACCAGCTTTCTATTATGCTCCAGGACAGTCCTCTGCTCATTGGGGATATAGCGAGTCTTTATTTAAACCAGCTTTCTATTATGCTCCAGGACAGACCTCTGCGCATTGGGGATATAGTGAGTCTTTATTTTAACCAGTTTTCTATTATGCTCCATGACAGACCTCTGCTCATTGGGGATATAGTAAGTCTTTATTTAAACAAGCTTTCTATTATGCTCCAGGATAGACCTCTGCTCATTGGGGATATAGTGAGTCTTTATTTTAATCAGCTTTCTATTATGCTCCAGGAGATACCTCTGCTCATTGGGGATATAGTGAGTTTTTATTTTAACCAGCTTTCTATTATGCTCCAGGACAGACCTCTGCTCATTGGGGATATAGTGAGTCTTTATTTTACCCAGCTTTTTATTATGCTCCAGGGCAAGCTCTGGTCATTGGGGATATAGTAAGTCTTTATTTTAACCAGCTTTCTATAATGCTCCAGGACAGACCTCTGCTCATTGGGGATATAGTGAGTCTTTATTTTAACCAGCTTTCTATTATGCTCCAGGACAGTCCTCTGCTCATTGGGGATATAGTGAGTCTTTATTTAAACCAGCATTCTATAATGCTCCAGGAAAGACCTCTGCTTTTTGGGGATATAGTGAGTCTTTATTTAAACCAGCTTTCTATTATGCTCCAGGACAGACCTCGCCTCATTGGGGATATAGTGAGTCTTTAGTTAAACCAGCTTTCTATTATGCTCCAGGACAGTCCTCTGCTCATTGGGGATATAGTGAGTCTTTATTTAAACCAGCTTTCTATTATGTTCCAGGACAGTCCTCTGCTCATTGGGGATATAGTGAGTCTTTATTTAAACCAGCTTTCTATTATGCTCCAGGACAGTCCTCAGCTCATTGGGGATATAGTGAGTCTTTTTTTAAACCAGTTTTCTATTATGCTCCAGGACAGACTTCTGCTCATTGGGAATATAGTGAGTCTTTATTTTAACCAGCTTTCTATTATGCTCCAGGACAGACCTCAGCTCATTGGGGATATAGTGAGTCTTTATTTAAACCAGCATTCTATTATGCTCCAGGACAGTCCTCTGCTCATTGGGGATATAGTGAGTCTTTATTTTAACCAGCTTTCTATTATGCTCCAGGACAGTCCTCTGCTCATTGGGGATATAGTGAGTCTTTTTTTAAACCAGCTTTCTATTATGCTCCAGGACAGACCTTTGCTCATTGGGGATATAGTGTGTCTTTATTTTAACCAGCTTTCTATTATGCTCCAGGACAGTCCTCTACTCTTTGGGGTATAGTGAGTCTTTTTTTTAAAAAGCTTTCTATTATGCTCCTGGACAGACCTCTGCTCATTGGGGATATAATGAGTCTTTATTTTACCCAGCTTTTTATTATGCTCCAGGACAAGCTCTGGTCATTGGGGACATAGTGAGTCTTTATTTTAACCAGCTTTCTATAATGCTCCAGGACAGACCTCTGCTCATTGGGGATATAGTGAGTCTTTATTTTAACCAGCTTTCTATTATGCTCCAGGACAGTCCTCTGCTCATTGGGGATATAGTGAGTCTTTATTTAAACCAGCATTCTATAATGCTCCAGGAAAGACCTCTGCTTTTTGGGGATATAGTGAGTCTTTATTTAAACCAGCTTTCTATTATGCTCCAGGACAGACCTCGCCTCATTGGGGATATAGTGAGTCTTTATTTAAACCAGCTTTCTATTATGCTCCAGGACAGTCCTCTGCTCATTGGGGATATAGTGAGTCTTTATTTAAACCAGCTTTCTATTATGCTCCAGGACAGTCCTCAGCTCATTGGGGATATAGTAAGTCTTTTTTTAAACCAGTTTTCTATTATGCTCCAGGACAGACTTCTGCTCATTGGGGATATAGTGAGTCTTTATTTTAACCAGCTTTCTATTATGCTCCAGGACAGACCTCAGTTCATTGGGGATATAGTGAGTCTTTATTTAAACCAGCATTCTATTATGCTCCAGGACAGTCCTCTGCTCATTGGGGATATAGTGAGTCTTTATTTTAACCAGCTTTCTATTATGCTCCAGGACAGTCCTCTGCTCATTTGGGATATAGTGAGTCTTTATTTAAACCAGCTTTCTATTATGCTCCAGGACAGACCTTTGCTCATTGGGGATATAATGTGTCTTTATTTTAACCAGCTTTCTATTATGCTCCAGGACAGTCCTCTACTCATTGGGGATATAGTGAGTCTTTTTTGAAAAAAGCTTTCTATTATGCTCCAGGACAGACCTCTGCTCATTGGAGATATAGTGAGTCTTTATTTTAACCAGCTTTCTATTATGCTCCTGGACAGACCTCTGCTCATTGGGGATATAGTGAGTCTTTATTTTACCCAGCTTTTTATTATGCTCCAGGACAAGCTCTGGTCATTGGGGATATAGTGAGTCTTTATTTTAACCAGCTTTCTATTATGTTCCAGGACAGTCCTCTGCTCATTGGGGATATAGTGAGTCTTTATTTAAACCAGCATTCTATAATGCTCCAGGAAAGACCTCTGCTTTTTGGGGATATAGTAAGTCTTTATTTAAACCAGCTTTCTATTATGCTCCAGGACAGACCTCGCCTCATTGGGGATATAGTGAGTCTTTATTTAAACCAGCTTTCTATTATGCTCCAGGACAGTCCTCTGCTCATTGGGGATAAAGTGAGTCTTTATTTAAACCAGCTTTCTATTATGTTCCAGGACAGTCCTCTGCTCATTGGGGATATAGTGAGTCTTTATTTAAACCAGCTTTCTATTATGCTCCAGGACAGTCCTCAGCTCATTGGGGATATAGTGAGTCTTTTTTTAAACCAGTTTTCTATTATGCTCCAGGACAGACTTCTGCTCATTGGGGATATAGTGAGTCTTTATTTAAACCAGCTTTTTATTATGCTCCAGGACAGACCTCTGCTCATTGGAGATATAGTGAGTCTTTATTTTAACCAGCTTTCTATTATGCTCCAGGACAGACCTCTGCTCATTGGGGATATAGTGAGTCTTTATTTTACCCAGCTTTTTATTATGCTCCAGGACAGGCTCTGGTCATTGGGGATATAGTGAGTCTTTTTTTAAACCAGCATTCTATTATGCTCCAGGACAGTCCTCTGCTCATTGGGGATATAGTGAGTCTTTATTTTAACCAGCTTTCTATTATGCTCCAGGACAGTCCTCTGCTCATTGGGGATATAGTGAGTCTTTATTTAAACCAGCTTTCTATTATGCTCCAGGACAGACCTCTGCTCATTGGGGATATAGTGTGTCTTTATTTTAACCAGCTTTCTATTATGCTCCAGGACAGTCTTCTGCTCATTGGGGATATAGTGAGTTTTTATTTAAACCAGCTTTCTATTATGCTCCAGGACAGACCTCTGCTCATTGGGGATATAGTGAGTCTTTATTTAAACCAGCTTTCTATTATTCTCCAGGACAGTCCTCTGCTCATTGGGGATATAGTGAGTCTTTATTTAAACCAGCTTTCTATCATGCTCCAGGACAGACCTCCGCTCATTGGGGATATAGTGAGTCTTCCTAAGCCTATGAAATCCTAATGGAAAATATTTTCTTTTATAGAATGTAAACTTTCTGTAATTTTGTTTTTCTTTGGCATCTTCATTTGAAACAGACACCACCCCAAGATAAATATTGTTAAGACAGATGGTGACAAATTTGTTTATCATTTATACTCGTCAGCTCGCTGCTTCTTATTCCGTTATAATAAGAGCAGTATACAAATCTTCAATGTAATTTGTCTTCAATTATAGACTTGGTAAAGTTTCAAATCCAAGTACAACTAGGTAAAGTTTCACAGCTAAGTACAAGTCTTAGATGCAACATGAGTTTTGATTTTTTATTTGCTTTAAAGATTCGTCTAGATAAATTGTACCTTATTTTCTTTATTTTGTGGGTACTATAAACATACAATGAACAATGACTAATTAACATCTAGATTGATATAAAAATAGAGGTTTCACTACTATCTCTTACTTTTTGTAGACAAGCGAAAGTGTATTTTAGTTATCATGATCTGTTGGCCTTATTTTACAACGTGTTAGATTGTGGTTTGTCATTACGTCGTTTGATCGTTTAATTATTGAACGTAACTTATTCTTGATTTTGACTGTTTTGCTGAGTGTAAATTTGCATTGGTATGAGACGTGTCACGGTTCTTTTCTATAGGAAATTCTTATATGGCGTATTAAATGTTAAACCTGGCATATTTTGTTAGCTATTATTATTAAATTTGCATTGGTATGAGACGTGTCACGGTTCTTTTCTATAGGAAATTCTTATATGGCGTATTAAATGTTAAACCTGGCATATTTTGTTAGCTATTATTCTTGTGTTTTTCTGTCCTGTTTGTTCTCCCATTTATTTGTATTGCAGTCCTATCATATAATATTGTCATTTTGATATTATATTAAAAGCGGGAGATTTGGTGTGCCACAAAACCAGGTTAAACCCACCAGGTTGTTTTATTAAATGTCCTGTACCAAGTCAGGAAAATGGCCACTGTTTTATTATAGTTCGTTACTGTGTAAGTTACATTTTAATGTTGTGTTTCTGGTGTGTCGAAGTTCTCTTATATTTGATGTGTTTCCATCATTTTTAGTTTGTAACCCAATTTTATTTTTGTCTTAATCGATTTATGAATTTCGAACAGCGGTATACTACTGTTGCTTTCATTCATGTTCTACTTTTCGAAATTTACCTGTGACGACACTTTTGTGTAGCTTTGATACAGTCGTATGACGCATAGTTTGGCTTTATTTTCAATTTTGACATTAGTGCATTAATGAATGACGAGTCTAGCATATTTAATGTTAAGCCTGATAATTTTATAATTATTAGCTTGTCGTAATGTTCTATTGTATTGTTAATTTGTGAATTTCTCTATCCTGAATGTTTGTCCATTCATTTGTATTGTAGTCCTGTCATGTGGTGTTATCGTTTTAGTGCTATATTTTACGTTGCAATGAAAGCGGGAGGTTCGGCTAGCCACAAAACCAGGTTCAACCAACCATTTTTTTCTGAAAATGTCCTGAACGAAGTCAGGAATTTGTAGTTCGTTTCTGTGTCAGTAGCATTGTCGTTTGTTACTTTGTTGTTTCGTTGAATTCTCCTATATTTGTGTTTCCGTAAGTTTTAAAATTTGTAACCCGGACTTGTTTTTTCTCCATCGATTTATTACTTTCGAACATCGGTTGCCTTTATTTGTTTCCCCCTTATAGTTGATGTGTTTATCCAGTGTTGGTTTTTGACCTGGATTTGTTCTAGTTAAATCAATTCATCACTAGTTAACAGCGATATGTTACTACTGCCTTTAGTAAGCACTGGATCTTTTAGAGGTATGTGTTTTTCCAAAAAATCGGATGCTTACGTTCGAACGAACCCTTTCTTATTCAATAATCAATACCTACAATAATTCTCATTTTTATTATTCTGCAGTTTGGTTGCACAGTTTTAATTATCATTTTAGCTGATTTATAAAACAATGAACACTTTGTAGTCATAATGAATATAAGATTGAGAATTTCTTACAGCTAAAGCAGGTGTTGGTGATGTCTTTACTATACAGGGACATAGTACATGTAAGTAGCCATGGTGAAAAGGTAAAAAATGTGTCTGGTGTCGTCGTCGTCGTCGTCGTCGTCTACTTACTTTTATAAAAATATTATCCTTATTAGCCAATCTTAGTCAAACTTTATCATTCGGTGATCTTGTTTTAGCATATGACCAATAACTATCCCAACTGCCAACCACGATGGCCGACATGGCTAGATATAGAACATAATGGTAGCATGCAAGTTATGTATAATATTATGAAAACTGTAATGAAAATAAAGAAAATCTGACTGCAAAAAAAAATGTTGAGTATGGTGAGCACTAGCAATTGTCTGAGTATGCACAACTGTCTGAGTATGCACAACTGTCAGAGTATTGGTTACCTTTTAGCTTATTATGGTTTAAAAAAATATCAGTCAAAATTTGCATTTTACCCCTTTGTTTTTTGTTTAGTCGTATCGACCATCTTTGTTCGCAGATGGAGTCATGAGACACGTTTAAAACTAGAAACTTCAAAGATGATTGTGCCCTTGTTACTGGTAAAATTTTACTTGCTTGAAGATCTTCACTACTGATCAGCTTGCTTATTTAAGGTTTTTTTCTATTTTAAACCTAATTTATTGTACTCTCAATTGTATAAAATATCTGCAGCATTACAGTTTTTGCATTCTATTATAATGTTTGTCTTATAATAGCTAGGTCACACATTCACGGATTTGACGCCGGATTGGCTACGGATAGGATCCGGCATGATTCGTGACAATCTGTAGATATCCGTTTTGTTGCCTGGTCATACGTTGTAGTACTTGTATATCCTTGACAATTTTTGCACATGCGCAAAGTTTGACCACGGATCAAGCAACACGAAGTAACTCCTTACTAGAGATGACCAGGATATTGACGAACGAACGTACGAAAGCGTAACTCGACGAATCTTACGAAGCGGGAGCGGCAGTTTATACGTATACATATTAATGAATTGATCCAACATAAAATCATCGAAGTGAAAGAAATTGCATGGTTCTGCATGTAGTGTAAAGAAATATTACCTGTTTATATGCTTAATCCAATCATTAATAATCTAATGTTTGCTTCAATAGAAAAAGGTGCACTGGATATTCCAGACTCGGTTTAAAATTTGAGGTCCCAAAAGCGTTTTTTTAAGGGGGGGGGGGTTAAAAGGGTGAAAGCATAGATATCAAAGTTTACCATATTGATATAAGTTATTTTTAATTTTAAATCTTGTTTTCTTTTCCGATTTTTTTTCTATCTTTGTTGGCTGATGTCCCCAGACAAGCCAGATTAGGCTGATTACAAAGATTCATTCTTATCAATCAAAGAAATAAGTTCCTAAAAGGGGTGCTACAAAAATAGAGATTGAAGTTTATTACTAGTGTATTTGGTACTTTTGATAATCAAAGTGCAGTTGCATATCTTATTGTTATTACATTTTCCCCACATTTAATAAGTTTATTCATTATAATTGCAAATTTGCTGGAGTCTTGTATGTCGTACACTTTCACTGAACTAGTGCATACTTTTAATGAGGGGCCAGCTCAGGCCCACCTCCGAAAGAGAGATTTCTAGCGGAGTTGAAGACCTTTTGTGGCCTTCTGCTGTTATCTGCTCTTTGCTCGGGTTGTTGTCTTTTTGTCATATTCCCCATTTCCATTCTGAATTTTATTTAAAGATAATTTTTGCTGATTTTATTTTGTAACAGCGGTTCAGGTTTTTGCCTAATAGTGAAAGGAGAATCAGTAAATCACAATAAGGCTTGCAATATCAAGGGACCATTTTGATTTTTTTTGTATTGTTATTTTGTGATAATTTAACAGAATAACAGCCGATTGCATTGAGTGTGTAGGTAAAGGTAGAATCTTTGGTTATCTTGCTTGTAAGCTTAACAATAAAGTCATTATTATGTTACATGTGGGTATACTACCCTCCTTTTATTATGGGTCAAGTACGGCCTTCAACACGGAGCCTTGGCTATAATGTATAGTTTTTTTTATCATCAGCTTGATGAGATAAAAAAAACCTATTAAGAAATATATATTGTTTTTGCAATAATAATGTTGTTCCAACATGAATAGTGAACTAAGAAATTGTAACAGAGTTTACGTTGGTAGCACTAGTAGTTAAGGTTCCACTAAAGTCAAAATATAGGACACTTCATAAACATCTAAACTTTGCCTGTATTTTTCAACCTATAAGGAATAAAGTCATAAACTATGAGAACATATGTTCATTTAAACATACTTTATATATACACATTGTGTAAATTGTAAATAAACTTGAAATTGTTATGTTGTGGCCAAACCGGTTCTTGGGGTGAACACTAAATTTTCAAAAAAATCTGCAGGCAAGACGACTAAATTTGCTTAAAATTGGTATGGATGAATACTGTCACATGTAATGCAGGGCAAGCGGATGCTGATTTGTCACATACATATGTTTTAATGGCATATTTGTCCAATTTCTGTATTGTACCTTCGATATTCGTTCACTTAGATACATGAAATTAACTGAAACTCGAAAATCAATACATTTTATAAAAAATCAACATCCGCCTGCCCTGCATTACATGTAATAGTATTCGTTCATACCAATTTTAAGCAAATTAAGTCGTCTTGCAGGCCTCCAGATTTTTTTGAAAACTTATTGTTCACCCCAAGAACCGGTTTGGCCACAACATAACAATTTCAAGTTTATTTACAATTTATACAGTGTGTATATGTAAAGTATGTTTAAATGAACATATGTTCTCATAGTTTATGACTTTATTCCTTATAGGTTGAAAAATACAGGCAAAGTTTAGATGTTTATGAAGTGTCCTATATTTTGACTTTAGTGGAACCTTAAGCTAACATACGAAGTAGTGATAGGTAACTTGTAAAAACATGGACAATCTGATATTTAATCAATAAGAATTACACCAAAAAAATCAGTTAAAAGAACATACATGTACTGCCCCTCCTTCCTCCTTTTAAATTTTTTTTTTGAACGGGTTAAAAAACGATATATTTTTTTATATATTAACTGATCGATGAGATTACATATAAGACTTGAATACCCAATTAAAACGATAGATAAAGAAACGTTCACACAACATCACATTTACATATTGTTTCAGAGCATCTTAATTATGCATTCATATCTGTATGAGTATAGTAAAAGTTGTCGGTGCACTCGAATACTCCTGTGCGTGATGTACATTTTATCGTGCGTTCAACAATAACAAAACCTACAGGTATATACGTCTTTTATCGATAAATCATGAAAATCCTTTAGAATTGGTTTATTTGACGCATTTCTCTCTTTTATCGTGATTGCATCCGAATACAATTCAAACATATTAACCATAACATAACAAAACCTTTTGGTTTTAAGTACGTTGTAAACATGCAATTACCGCTCCTAATACGTTCGTTCGTCGAGATAGGTTCGTTCGTCAATATCCTGGTCATCTCTACTAAACCGTATCAGACCGTACTGATCCGTGTTAGTCCATATCAAAACCGTATATATCCGTACTTGTTCGTAGGCCAGAATGATTTATACGGCGTTTTTCGGAGAACTGTGCACTAGTACGGTTACATCAGGTATTGGCAAGGATACAATCCGATTTGTAACTAATGTTTCACGGAATGGCACGATTTCATTACGTTGCAATACCGAAAGCTAGGTATAAGCCAGGGTTTTGAAAGTCTAATAGGTTTGATAGGTTACAACACGACAGAATACGTAATACTGAGATTCTTTTATTTTTGTTGGTACCAATTTTCATGGTTTGCAAAAAACCTTGCATTTTTGTAGATAATTGACTACGTGATTATTCAAAATTCTGGATATAACTTTATAGAAATTTGTTTTTCGTTGTTCGCCTGAGGCAAGAAAACGCATGAAACCCACATAACTCACGAATAATAATGAATCAGCAGTAATACCTATGCAATGAGGACAAATTGACATAAGGCTTGAGTATAAGTAGTCCAAAATCATAGGGCCCTACTTATTCAGTCTTTTGAATTTAAGGTATTCATAATGATAATCCCATATGAATAATCAACAACTTAGTTTGAAATCAATTTACTGCAATTGGATATTGATCTGGCATAAAATGACAGGACAGGGTCGAGATACTTGATGACAGAGGTGATAGGAGGCTGAATTATGGTTAACTAGGGACTGACATCTCTATCCATGATCAAATTGAGCTCCCTATAACTGACATGTATGCGGAAAATTCAGCTACATTTAAGAACTTTGAAAGAATAGTCCTAAATATGTTTCAAGAACTTAAAATGTCGTAGGTCCGAGGATTCTGAATAACACCACATAGTACAGATAGACAGATAAATAATTCATTTAACACAAAACGCAAAAATAAAAAGATAAGAATGACATTTAAGGGAAATAAGTTCAAGGGATTTGTTGTAATGTCATGCTTACCATTCATTTCTTGATTATTATGTTTGCTTAAGTTTATATCTAGCTTTTGTCATTTTATTGTCATTTTAAGTACATACATATATTTTGAGCAAAGCCAAGAGAACATATATATATAACATATTAACTTTAATCCCAACTTATAACACCTTCTATAAATGTTACTACGCTAAAGGTTATAAACTTTTCAGACAAATAAAGATAGATAAAATTACAGTATTGCAACAAAAGATTACGACAATAAACGTATGGACATGTTAATGTCTTTAAAAAAACGCACAGGGTGTCAGAAAAAAGACACGGGTCGGCTAATATAGTATATATTATATATTATTTTAGGCCCAGACAAAGTGTCACTACCAACAGTCATATCCACTGGTGAGTTGTTTGTTTACTTTATAAACAATACTTTATTCTGTTATAACTTATATGATGATAACATAGTAGTAGATATCTAACATAATTTTTTTCTATTTATCTATCCTGACATCGTAATTCACTAATTCATAACCACAATAACGCCCTTTTATGGATATAGAGAATTCCATGCATTTCTTGCCTTTCGAAAGAGTGTATTTGCTTATTCCAGCTACAACATTTTATAGTAATAATTAGATTACAATGAGTGTGTACTTCATTTCATAGAATGCAATTTTTACTTTACAAGAGAAATACACATAGTAATGTGTATTTCATAGCCAGTTCAGAAGATTAACCCCCAGAAAATCAAGATTCTGCAAAGTAGTGTCCTATGTATTTTTAAAAACTTTTATTTTTCAACCCTGAATACAACTATTCCCCAAAAAAAACGAATAGATTTGCAGATAAATCATGTATATCAGTCTTTATCTGATACTTTTGTATTCAAAACACATCTGCTGTATTATGATAACAAATAAAAAAACTGAAAGTACTTAAATTTGCCTGTGTTTTAATCATATAAGATATGTGCTTTCTATTTCATAAATAGTAAAAATTGACTCAAAATATTCTGAAATTGAACATGATTTATCTGCAAATCTATTCGTTTTTTATTGGAAGCCTCTATCCCTTGAGATGCCAAATCTGACAACCCGAGCGACACTTTATATTTTGATGAAAAACTAGTTTTAAAACCAATTAATTTTAAGTATGAAGCTGGTATTTGGTAAAATTCCATAATGGGAATTCAATTCTATATAAATGATGCAGAGGGAAGTCGTCTAAAGTAGTTTTTATCCAGAAATTTGCATACGAAGCCTCAAAATCTGCAAAACGGAAAACTAGGGAGAGGTGTTTGAGAAAACAGAGCAATGAAAACAACTGATTTTGCTTGCAGGAAATAGATTGTGTTTCAGTTCCTTCCGTGCAGTACATTATATGGTACTAAGAATTCTAAATAACGAAATTTTGATACTTGAACTTACTTTGATAATTTTTCTTCGCTTCGCAATTGCCACCCCGTGTCAAACATCGCCGACACCCCGCATGTGGCGTTCTACACGGTGAATTGTAATAATGTATAAATGTTTTGTATCCTTGACTTCCTATTTGCTACTTTGACTATATGCCTTTTAGTGCTTCTATGTTTGTTAGTTATTATAGAGAGTAAGATTGTAACACAATGTTTTTGTGATTTTACTTTTCTGCTTTATTTTATATTGACTTCTGTACCCCGTAGTTCAGTTACATTTTTAGCCACTAAATGTATGTGTTTATTATTTGTTCGCATATCGCTGTCAACATAACATAATCTTAAACGACTGTCATACAAGTGAAAGGTTTAGCCATAAAACCAGGTTTAATTCATAATTGTCTACGTAAGAAAACGCATCTATTAAGTCAGGAATATGACAGTTGTTGTCCATTCGTTTGATGTGTTTTATCTTTTGATTTTTACACTTCCGTTTTGCATTATCCTTGGAGTTAAGTATTTTTGTGATTTTACGTTTTATATTAGTTATAAAACAACTCTTCTACTGCACTCATTTTGCAGTTGATTTATTTTATAGGTATTTAAATGATGCGCCATGAAATGTGCAAGCGGTCTATAGGTAAAAGGTAAATGTTGTTGTGACAGAAATTTGACATTATTGTTCTCAGAAAACTGATGTTATTTGCACGTTCACTTCATGAATTGGAGATGCGTATTACATAATTATAATCAAAGTATCTAGGTTTGGTATAAGGTACTTAATATAACCATGCAGACTATGATAATATCATTTTCTTTGTAAGGTTCTGGTTGTCTGTATAAAGGTTCGATTTATCACCAAGGAGACAACTGGGAAGATGGATGTGTCTACAACTGTACCTGTGATGATGAACAAAGTGGACATTTTTCATGTCAGGCTCTGTAAGTTGTTAGATATGCAGCACAAAATATTTATGCAGTTTCCTTTTTAATGACATGAGTTGCAAACAATAAAATAACAAAAATACCACTGTTAGTGAAATTCAAACCGGAAACTACTTCATAAAATGACAAAAGCTAAAGAAAAAAAACACATCTAACAAATAAATAACAACTTTCATATTTTGTCCCAATTGGGGTTGACATTATTAATGTTTAAACATATTTCTCCTTTGACATTTTGTTTTAAATGAAACCTGCTCCTTTTATCATAATTTTTTTCTCCGTTAATAAGCTCCTTTAATTGTTTTATGTTTCTCCGTTATTTATATTTGAGTATCTCAATTAATTGTTATAGAAAACTTGATATTCACTAAATTATCGTGCTTTATGCTTTAGTTGTCCCTATAGCTTAGAATGGAAAATTTATTTGATTTACTATAAAATTGAACTGGAATATGTGAACTTTAACTGTATGATGTATGACTGTATGATGTATGATAAATCATAGACTAAATATAAAAAATGCTGATGTGTTTTTCATTATAAAATGTGGAATTGGTGGTCAACCTCTCAAACAAGACAGTTGTCTCATTGGCACTCACACCACATCTTCCTATATCTATAAACAACAAAAATACAATGTTCGTTAACAATTACCTACGCAACATATTTTTGACTTGCTTCAGGGCTTACATTATGTATAAAATAGTGAATTAAACCTGCTTTTATAGCTAGCTAAACCCTCCACTTGTATGACAGTCGTAATGAATTCCTTAACATTGATTACAAGGCGTGAAAAAATCCATCAGAGACAATAGGTTAAAACGGCAAAAATTTTAGGACAGATAGCAACATTGTATTATAATTTTAATCATTATACAAACATGTACATGTGTAAAATTGAAGGGCAATAGTTTAAAATTGACTGTAGCACAATAACACAATGGCAAGACTCATGAGTACTAAACCACGTCATATGCATTTTTTAAAGCTTTCTTGGGCCTTGTGTACTATGTTTTGTCTGTTTGTCTTTTTCTTTTTTAGCCATGGCGTTTTCAGTTATTTTATATTTATGAGTTTAACTGTGTCTTTGGTATCTTTCGTCCTGCTATTAATAGTATACATTGACAAAATAAGAAAAATGTAGCACGTAGTTAAGATGATAAATACATTTAGTACTTATAATCTGCGTTTCAAGAAATTTATCATTGGTGAGGTATTGAATGGAAATAGTTATCAACAATAACAATAGATAATGGCAACAGTAGTACACCGCTGTTTGAAACTCATATCGATTGAGAAAATATACAAATTTCCAGAAAATTAAATATCGTAACTTATGTTTTAGTTGTCCAGTGTATGACCATTTACCTAACATATGTAAAGTGGTTATACCAAATGGTCAATGTTGTGGTCATGTCGAATGTAGTCCCGTCAGACCCCTCCCTACAGCTCCAGGTAAGTACAATTAACATATTGCTTTCAATTGCGGAAAAATATAGGTCTAAACCGCTTTGTTTGAAGCTTATCTGATAATAATATAATGGAAACGCCAATAAGAACAATAAGGAATCAAACCCAGGCTTCAGTGCTCTCTCGTGTAAGGCAGAATTGCTTTAGAAATAAAGTTATTTCCATCAGCGGATTCGGGGTTAGGTAGCTCGTCAAAATCGACAAAACTAATTCCATCGGCAGAATTTCATGATCGGGCGAATGAAATAAATATTGATCTGCATAAAAGCAGTTGTTTTCGTGTGAGAAATTATGAGAAATGTTCTACCAGTATACGAATACCCTGTCCGAAGCAATGACGTTTGGAATAAATTATCCAATACTTCGGGAATATATCCGAGTTAAATGTATGGAACAATGAAAGGTCAACATAAGGTCTTACCTAGTACTCTTAGGGTACAAGTTGGGGATGCCAGTGATAATACAGATAATTATTAATTATAATCGTCTAACGGAAGATTAAAGAAAGATTCGGACATACGCCGATAAAAAAAATGTATGTGACAGAGGCTTAACTGAGAAAGAGAAACCCGGAAGAATCTTTGATAGATTTCGGTGAAGTTTTAAATCTTTTAAAAATAAATATACGTACCTGTGTGAACTGTATTATAAGTTGCTCAAGGTGAGTTTTATTATAATTTATGTTGTGGCACACACACTGAACCGTTGAAGTTAAGGGCTATGAGGGGGCTGTGTAACAATTTTCAATAATTACATGCATCAGTGGGTTTTTCCATCATGGTATAATTAGATTTCCTATTCTCATTAACAGTTATAAAGTTATTTCTTGCAATCTATGTTTATCTGCTTCAATCAGATTGTACTTGTTCAATGTCAAATTAATCATGTTAACCAGCTGGTGCCCATTGCTATTGTTGTACAGGTGTCTCGGTTGCATTTAGTTCCTGGCTCCTGCAATTTAGCTCCTGTTCAGAGTCATTTAACCATATTGTAATCCGGTTACTAGAGTGGTATAAAAAAGAGAAATAGTTGTAGAGAAGGGGAGACAATTTTTGCACAAGACGCGTGTACTTTCGATTTACGATTACATTTGTAACATACCCAACTATATCAGTCCTATTTAGGACCGATAACTATGTCAATCAATATTGTCGGGTATACAATGTTGTTGAAATCAGAGCAATAGTAGTATATGTCTCTGTGGAAATATATACAAAAACAATTTGTGTACACAAGTTAATCTTAAATTTATTGAATGCCTGAATTTTGCTATAAGTATTAAATAAAAAAAATAATAAAAGCATATGCAATGAACATGATGAAATCTCGTTTAATTTTCTATGAAATAAAAAAAATCTATTTAGATTAAAATTAAATC
The DNA here is from genome assembly GCF_963676685.1 of Mytilus edulis. Classification (NCBI taxonomy): domain Eukaryota; kingdom Metazoa; phylum Mollusca; class Bivalvia; order Mytilida; family Mytilidae; genus Mytilus; species Mytilus edulis. The sequence continues at coordinate 2,060,757 of NC_092348.1, forward strand.
AGAATATTATTTAAATAATTATGGAAACATAAATATTTAGTTATTTTTTTAAGCAAAAACATTTTTTTCAAAGAATTTTTTATGATATTCATCTTTTCTTAAAGTTTATTTTGATACATACTTCTTCTGATTTGACACGGGAAGAGAAAATATTTCTTGTTTTTTCATGCATATTCGTTTTTTAAAGTTCCTAAATATTAAAAAAAAAAATGATTTCCAACTTATTGATAACTTCCGATCATTTCAAATTTCAGTGAGTTAATTCAATAACTGATTTGCTAAATACAGAAGAATAGCAGATTAAATTAGCCTGACTTTTTTGTTATAGTTTAAATATTAAGTTGCAATTACATAATTGAACTTTTATCTTAATTTGAGATTAAGGTTGTGTTGATCTGTAATAACCTTGAATAATTTATCAGTATAGATTCGACCATCCGATATTTTCAAAAAGACGTTCAACTTAGACCGATAGAGACTGTTGTGATTTAAAATAATGTGCACACTTACTGGTTTATTTAAATCGATTCAAATTAGATCATTAAAAAATGCTAGTGCGAACGGGGTCTTACGAACAGGGTATATGTTTAACCTAGAAATTGGTAAACACGTTCTAATAGGTATAGTTTATGCCATTAGCTACCATCAAAAACAAAAAGAAACGTTTAAAAAGGTGCTACGTATCGCAGACTGATAAAAAACGAATACAGAACAAATCAGTAACAGGGTATCATTCAAACTAAGAAACAGATACATACGGGCTAATTAAATACTTTGACCGTACGAGCCAATATAGCTAACACCGGTACAAGAAAAGTAACAATTTTATTTCAAAAAGGTTCTCCGTAAAAGAAACGTATAATAAAAGAAAAAGGCACGAATGAGTAGCAGGGTTGCAGTTGAACTCTTAAACTGGTACATATGCACTTATTTCAGAGGCAAGAAAAGAAAAGAAAGAAAAGCATTTAAAAGATTCAACGTATAAAAAGGAGATAAGGCACGTAGAAGTAGCGAAAAAAGTAGCAGGGTATCAGTCGACCGCTATAATGAGTACATTCTCGCTTCCAGGGTTATGTCACCATGACGAACCAATGAATAACAGGAGAGATTAAAAAGGAAACAAAAAACACATTTAAAGGAAGCAATACATTAACTTCGTACTTTATTTGTTTTTTTTTTAAAACTTTTTGGGATTCGAGCGTCACTGATGAGTCTTTTGTAGACGAAACGGGTGTCTGGCGTATGTACTTAATTTAGTCCTGTTATATATGGTGAGTTTATTTAAAAGCGAATCCGTCACAGAGAATCAATCGAGCGCTAAATCGGATACATTCACACTGACAGGGTAATTTCACCTCCTCCAAACAATATCTTACCTTTGATAAAACAAGGTATTTAAAGGGGGCAACCTAATGGAACCTGCAAAAAGGGAACAAATGAGGAATATGTAACCAGAAGTAATGAATAAGATATAAAGAATAAGAAATATGTAACTAACTTGATGTAGTAATGTCATGAAATTAAGAAAAACTACAACTTCAGGTATATATACTAGTATAAACATGGTCTTTTTCTTCTGTTTAGATGGAGGCTGTTTTTACAAGGGACAATATTACGGTTGCAGTGAAACAATTATTGATGATTGTAAATACAAATGTGAATTTGTTCCAGCAAATCTAGGATTCTATAGATGTAAAGAATTGTAAGTTTTATAGATTACATTTCATAAGTTTGTAATGTGAATGGGGAGTGTGATGGAGAAGCAAACTTTTATACAGTATAAAGAGTGACTTTAATATGTTTATAGCATTTTTACTATTCTATGCTATTATATTTGAATGTGTTGAATGTAAGTGACGTACAAAATAAAGTACCTACAGAAGGAGAAGATGTAATTCATACGTATATGGACCTATAATGGGTCACTTATTTTTAAATTAATTGTTATTTGGATGGAGAGTTGTCTCATTTGCACTCACACCACGTCTTCCTATATATGTAGATGTATATATATGTGACTATATAAGATGATATATCTAACGCTTATTTATCGCAATTAGTTAAGTGAGGAATAGTATAGTGTTATTACCTGACTGTTTTTGTATTGGCAATGGTATAGATTCCAGGTTTGCTGTATTGGCCTCGAGACCGGAATCCGACAACCAGTTGGTGATTTTAAAGAAATTTTACAGTTTTTGGTTATTATCTTGAATATTATTCTGGTTAAAAAATCAACACGAAAATAATGAAAACAGGTTAATATTAAAAAACAAAAAAAAAAGCATTTTGATTTTTCTATGTATTCAATTGTTATGTTGTTTTACATTGTTTTGTCAGACTTTCGTAATGTTAATGATTTCGTGTTGTGTGGACGGAAAGTGGTTCAACTGATTTTTTTCATCTTTGTCATAACTTTTGCATTGAGACAGCAAAGCTTGTATGCACTTAGTAATTTACATTGATAGTCGGTTGAAAACAAAAGTTAACGACAAAAGAGAAATAATTTTAGATTCCAAATTGTGAACCATCCATTTCTATGTATAAACAATCCAGCAGCGCCTGCATACGGAGAATTTATATCCAAATTGATACGATATTCCAGGGTTGTTTTTTCCTATCATTATTTCCTTGATAGAAGGTTGCCACTCACATGAAAGCTATAAATCCAAGAGTACCAAACGGTTATTTTGAAATCATCTATCTATAAATTTCACGGACCCCATCACGAGTTGGTTGTTCTTTATGGAATTTCCGTTTCACCGATGATCATGATGATAGCGGATATGTTCTTTTTCAATTTCGTGATCGTTTCACGAATGTGACCCACAGACTTATTACCGTCTCAAACTTCCAGTGAGGTGAGATTGTTTTGTTATTCTGTGTGTAAGGCCTCACTGTTAATTTGAGATGAATTACAGTCATAAAATCTTTGAAATATGTATGGTTTGTTTTGGCTATGCATATACAAATCAATAGTAAAAAAGACAAAGTCAATAATTTGTATATTAATGATTTATTTATATTGAACTGTTCCATGTTTTCTCCCTATCAATTTTTGTCTTTACAATCGAAAAACAAAAAAAAAAGTAGAAAAACTACGAGTCTGAAGTAATGATGTATAAAATAAAATAATTGCTTGTATGATTGCCAATATGAAAACTGATTTATTGACAGCAATTCTTTGTTGTTCTGCGATAATGTTTTTATTGTGATAAGTAATTAAGAACAAGTTGTATATTTTGCAGATGTTATAAATGGGATCTGCCTGCATCGTGTACACTCCGTGAACCTGCTCAAGGAAAGTGTTGTAAAACACCCAGTTGCCCTCCTTGGATCAGTATAGAATATCCAAGAGGATATAAGGAAGAATAGTGACAGAAAAAAAGATCGAAGAAAGCTTTAGTAACAAACTTTTTTTTAGAAATGAAGCGTCAAGACAATGAATTATACAGACAAAATAAACATTATGAATAGATATTGACTCATACTGACATAATAAACATTAAAAATATATACTGATTCACACAGACATAGCACAAATTATAAATAGATGCTGTGGTTATAGAAATCAAGGATTTTCATCTACATCGCGAACAAATACTAGTAAGTCAACATCATGTCATCATTAAGACGGTGTACTTATCCTAAGTCTTATAACTGAAATAAACGATCTCATTAAGCAATGTATCAGTGTATCGTAACAAACAAAAGGGCGAAAGATACCAGAGGGACATTTCAACTCAAAGATCGAAAATAAATTGACAACGCCATGACCAAAAGCAGAAAACAGACACACAGACACACAATAGTACACAAGACACGACAAAGAAAACTAAAAACTAAGCCATACTAACCCACAAATAAGTGCGGATGATCTCAAGTGCTCCGGAAAGGTTAGCAGATCCTGCTCCACATGTGGCGTCCATTGTGTTGCGGATGTTAATACACTACCGGTAAAAAGTTTAATTAGGTAGGTCACATTCGTAAAAAAAGAATGGGATTGAAATTATGAGATTAAGAAAATATACGATATCATCTATGAAACTCATATTCCGTAACGGTCGACCAGCTCGTTATGGTGTCCGTAAAATTTACGAAGGAGTGATTTCAACTTCACCATTTGTAACTCTTGGTATAACATAAGCATAAAATCAATAAATTCTAAGGAAAATCAAACGGTAAGTGTATTGAATCCCGACACTAGGTTCACACATACAATAGTATATTGCAAGGTTCATGTTCGGAACCATATCAAAATATATTGGTTTCAATTATGTCCTGCAATTATTATATCACATACTCTATAATTATGTTTATAAAGAAATAGATTCCTTCTGATAAAAAAATTGTCAAGTTTGTATTATATATGCTATTTATAAATTTTATATGTTTGCATTTAAAATAAAACAAAACCCAACGTCCACGGCTTCCCTCTTCATCTTATTTTAATTGTCTACACAAAAAAAAACTTAAACAAGCGAAACAATTAAAAAAAAATTAGAAAATCAAATTTGCACAGAAGTTATAATCAGTGGTCTTCTAAAACGCATTGGGAAAGACTATTCGTCGAGCAAACACACCACAATACACTCCCAAAATTCATTTTGAGGAAAATGTAAATAAAAAAAAAAACAATCGGGGTTTTAGTTCAAAAAATATCTTTGTTGTAATGACAAATCACTCGACAGTTGACCCAGTATCCCTTTGAATTAGTCACCAAATCACCAGGGAAATCATCCAGCGGATTTATGTTTAGAAGTTATAATTGTGGATTTATTTACTTTCGTGGGTACCAATTTTCGTAAATTAAGGAAAACTTAAGTGAATATTCAATGTCCTGATTTAGCAGAAGTCTACATAAAATTTTATTTCGTGGTTCACCCGTCCAAACGAAATCCTTGATTATTTAACGAAAAAGTATCATCAAGATAACGGTAAGTGTTGTTGAATTTATTTATTAAATGTAATTTCGACGCGTCTTTACTGAGTTTAGTCATTAACTGTGATTCGTAACCGTACAAAAACAAGCCTGCTATTAAAGAGGCATAATTAGTGCCCATTGGGATACCTACGACCTGTCGATAAATTTTGTTGCCGGAACGTACATAAATATTATCAAGGAGAACATTAACAACTTCATTATCTCATTACACCTCCAGTAAGTATATCTAACATATTCACCATTCTCATTAGAGAAGAAGGCTTTACATGAGTAACAGTAAATAGATTTGCATTCAGCTTTACCAAACGGTCCAGAAAGTATAGCCAACTCCGTGAAAGGAATCAGAGCTTTGCATGAGGGAGATACATTCCTTAAATTATGTTAATCAGTTAATGATTCAAATGCTCAATGACGCACCAGGTTCTTCAGTAGCATATGAGCAGTTAATGATCCATATGCTCAATGACGCACCAGGTTCTTCAGTAGCATATGAGCAGTTAATGATCCATATGCTCAATGATTAACCATGGTTCTACAGTAGTTAAACAGTTAATGCTCCACATGCTCCACGGACAACCCAGGTTCTACAGTAGTTAAACAGTTAATGCTCCACATGCTCCACTGTCAACCTAGGTTCTACAGTAAGTGAAGCAGGTAATGCTCCAAATGCTCCACGGTCAACCCAGGTTCTACAGTAAGTTAAGCAGGTAATGTTCTACATACTACACGGTAAACTAAAACTTTTCAGTAGAATATGCAGTAAATGCTCCTCGCTTTCCGCGTTAAACTCAGGTACTTCAGTAAAATCATTGAGAACATTCTAATGTGCATCGTGTCACATGATTATGGATAGTTTTGGCACTTCTCGAGTATTTACGTTTATCCCTCCAATAACTTGAATTTCTTGCTGTGAGTGACAAAACTGGTGTCACAAGATTATGGGTAGTTTTGACAAGAGTGTTGCTATAGTTTATGTGTTCAGTATTGTATTTTGTGAATTGTTATGTCAATGTCTGTGTTGTCTCTATCGGTTAAAGTCAATTATTGTTCATTGTTTTTTCATTTTAACCTTAATACATGTATCATGATTATGGTTAGAAAATTTAAAATGGATTTTAATTCTGGTAATTACGTGTGTAAGAGTGGGAAAATATTCAAATCCCCTTTTCTTACAACAGGAATTGCATCAGTATTATTTGAATTCATAAATTAAACATGTTTATCATTGATTTGTGTCAACTGCAAAATGCACAAAAATTAAAATTTAAAACGGTTTGTTTGTTCAAGCCTTTAATGGTGATCTTGTATGGAAACAGACAAATGAAAACTTTAAAACGTTGGCTTCAGAACAATGATTATTCATTTAGACAGTTTTTTTATCTGGATAAAATTAACAGTTGGACTAGTGTATGTGGACTCTAGGATTATTTTATGCCACTATTAGAGAAATCTATAGAAATCTTAATAAAAAGAAAAATCACAAAAATACTGAACTTCGAGGATAATTCAAAACGGAAAGTCCCCTTTTCAAATGGCAAAATCAAATGATGAAAAACATTAACGAATGCACAACTGTCATTTTCCTGACTTGGTACAGGCATTTTCAAACGTAGAAAATGGCAAACAGACAGTGAGATTATATGAGCAGTATAGTATGATCGTAGAGAGTGTACTTGTTTCCATATCCGGAAAAACTTTATCACGCTGGTATCAATCCTCACAACATGGCCTATTTACATAATTCTCAGCTGTCAGAATGATAAGTAAAGTCGAACAGGAAGTTGAACTATGAATTTTCAACTATATATGTAAGGTCTCTTGAAAAAATATCATTTCATAATTGATTTTTGAAGGATGGATTGCAAATTGTTTGTCATCATTTTTCAATTATTTGCTGTTGCAGCTACGACTTCAGGTTTGTTACTTTGATTTGTTTTTTCTCAATCTATCTATGAGAGTTGAACAACGTTATACCACAGTTGCAACATATATGCATAGGACTACTAACACAAAGGTTCCTGGTTCGATCCCTGGGGAGAAAGTTTCAGGGACTGAATTTTCAGCTCTCCCGTGACACTATTGCGAGTATGGTCTTAGGGAAACTATGATAATCCGTCGGAAGGGGATGAAAAATGACTGACTCGTGTTAAGAGAGAGTCATAACTCTTGCACGTAAAAGACACTCTTGTAGATTTCAAAAATGAGTAGGCTAATGTCGCTACAAGGCAGCACTCGCACCCGCAAAGTTGAAAGGGATTAACATAAGTTGCAGAAACTTGTTTCTTAATCCACTATAAATAAATGTTTAAACTTATATTTATGTTGGTAATGAAAAATATCCATACATTTTATTTTGATGTGGCAAAACAAATCAAATAAATACACGAAAAAGACGTACATACGACGACAAGATAATTTCACATTTTTTATGTTTTTACTCATTCATGCAGCTGTATTACTTAACCTATACATTTTGTTTTTCAAGAAAAAATCATTGGAATGTAATCATTTTACATAACTATTTTTATAATATAAAACAATATGTAAAATTGTTCTAAGGATTTTAAAGGCAAGTTAGTGCGTATAGACAAGCCTTTAAGTGAAAGGTGCACATGACTGTCTTTATTGATAAGATAAAGAGTAGTTATAATGTCTTTGTTGAAATTGTTTGGTTTTTTATTAAAGTTTTGAAATCGTTTTTAACAAAAAATATGTACCTCACTATTGCATAGCTTTTTTTTTGTCTGGGGTTAGGTTTTCGTTTTAATCAGCATTCAAACGTCAGTAAAGTGTTTGTATTATAATTATTATTTTGGCCTCGTCTATCAATGAAGGGACATCGGTCGACGAAATTCACACTTAGTGAAAATCAAAAAGTACCATTTTTTTGTTAGACTTCGTTATACAATGTTATACTGCTGCCAGTTAAATTTTTACAATAATACAATTGTTGGGACGTACGTCTATTGATTGATCGTGGTGTCTATTTCCGAAGCAATTTTTCCTTAATTGTGCGGTGACATGAACTTACGAAAATATATATTCAATAGTTACCTTTGTATGCTTAATTTCATAAAACTTGAATTTGCCAATTTACTTATTTCTGTTCATTAATGAAATTAATTTAAATACTTATCATCATTTTTAATAATTTCTTTTATATTCAGCATGTATGTATGATTGACATCAACACATCGACAAAACCTCTCGGCTACCAATGGGTTGCAAGAAAGATGCAAATGAATATATGTTGCACATCGGTACAAATAAAAAAACTTTCACCTTTATATATACATGTACATTATAGATAATCCTTTGATAACTATAATAGTAGTTGGTAGCCGCCAGGTTTAGATGATGAGTTTTGCTGTAAATAAATCAACATTAATTCCAAGATTAAAGTTTGTTCTTACGCCAGCCCCGCGTTTCGTCTACAAAAGACTCATCAGTGACGCTCGAATCAAAGAAAGTCAAAAAGGCCAAATAAAGTACAAAGGGAAAAAGCATGGAGGCTCAAAATTCCTAAAAGTTTTGCCATATACAGCTAAGGTAATCTATCCCTGAGGTAGAAACGCCTTAGTATTTAAAAAACTTAAAAATGTTTTGTAAGCAGTTAATTTATAAATATGACCATATCAAAAATAATTCATGTCACCACAGAAGTGCTAGTAACTTGCTGGTGATACCCTCGGGGAGTTAAAACTCCACCAGCAGTAGAGTCAACAAACTTTCTGTTGAAAAAGTCCTCCTCAACAAACAGTTTGAATAATTTTACCATTACTAGCTATAGTCATCACTCAAAATTAACCTTGTAACGAAAATAAAGAACATAACAGCATGACTTTATGGGTCAATGTTATCAGATCTCACATGATAATGAATTAAAGTAACTTTGCCATATGTCATGATAGTTATCAAAGGTACCAGGATTATAATTTAGTACGCCAAACGCGCGTTTCGTCTACATAAGACTCATCAGTGACGCTCATATCAAAATATTTATAAAGCCAAACAAGTACGAAGTTGAAGAGCATTGAGGATCCAAAATTCCAAAAAGTTGTGCCAAATACAGCTAAGGTTATCTATCCCTGGGATAAGAAAAGCCTTAGTTTTTCGAAAAATTCAAACTTTTGTAACCAGTAAATTTATAAAAATGACCACATAATTGATATTCATGTCAACACCGAAGTGCTGACTACTGGGCTGGTGATACCCTCGGGGACGAAACGTCCACCAGCAGTGGCATCGACCCAGTGGTGTAAATAGTTATCAAAGGTACCAGGATTATAATTTAGTACGCCAGACGCGCGTTTCGTCTACATAAGAAATTTCATGAAATTAATGAAAGTTATATATAAACTCATCATAGATACCAGGACTAAATTTAGTATATACGCCAGACGCGCGTTTCGTCTACAAAAAACTCATCAGTGTCGCTCGAATCCAAAAAAGTTAAAAAGGCCAAATAAAGTACGAAGTTGAAGTACCACTGCTTAATTAGTTATGTACCAGTATTTACATTGTATTTTCCTCTTTGTAGTAAATGGCTGTTATTACAAATAACGATTGTATGGTCAAGGAGATATGTTTATAGATATAGGAAGATGTGGTGTGAGTGCCAATGAGACAACTCTCCATACAAATAACAATTTAAAAAGTAAACCATTATAGGTTAAAGTACGGCCTTCAACACGGAGCCTTAGCTCACACCGAACAACAAGCTATAAAGGGCCCCAAAATTACTAGTGTAAAACCATTCAAACGGGAAAACCAACGGTCTAATCTATATAAACAAAACGAGAAACGAGAAACACGTATATATTACATAAACAAACGACAACTACTGTACATCAGATTCCTGACTTAGGACAGGTGCAAACATTTGCAGCGGGATTAAACGTTTTAATGGATCCAAACCTTCTCCCTTTTTCTGAAACAATAGCATAACATCACAACAAAGAAAAACATACGATAAAATATCAATTGGCAGACTTAACTCAATCAAAAAACGTATGATTAAACAATGAACGAATAAATTTGATCTGCGATATCTGAATACAAATGCACAGTTAATTAAATATTAGAGACAAACATTCATGACCAAAAAGCTAACAAACAAATTCAAAAACAGGACATGACTGAGAAATATTTAACCAATCAATGTTCACTTTAGAAAAAAACCGGTTTTTTTATAATCTTGAAGTTTATACAAATGTTGTAAGAATAAGTGAAGATATTACAAATAATCAAAGCTGGTGTACAGACAAGATCCGTATAAATAAAAAATGACAAAAAAGCATTATAAACAGTATCAACAGGTCGAATTAACAAGAAAATACGATTTGAGAGTACTCGCAGTTACTGACAGCTAGTTAAAAGCCAAAACCAATTAATAATAAAAAATCATGCATCAGAGACTAAAATCGACTAAAACACATCACAGGGATTTAGTATTTTAACGTCATTAATAGTCAAAGAAGACATGACTTGTGCAATGCCAAAAATAAATGTATCGACAGGTAGTAGTATAGTGAAGAGCGACTTCTATAGAAATAAAAGTTAACGTGTCTGTGTCTCTATACATCTCGCCTCAAAAGATACTGAAATTTAGTTATGTTTTAATTTGCTAGTGACAATATCAATATTAGTGCCAATGTGACCTATATTCAGAGATCTTATTACAATATCGGTACGATAACCCTTACTTATAAGTTTGTTTAAAGGTTCGATGAGTTTACAAGGATCACATAGTGATTTCCTCGCTTTAAGTACAATATTACCATAAAATTTAGGATGTGAAATACCATTTTTAATAAGCTTTCTACAGGTATAGCCAAATTTACTAATCAAATCTTTGTATCTATGAAAGAATTTAGTAAAAGTTTTAAGTAATTTATGGTATCGAAATCCCTGACACAACAATTTACCAGTGATGCATTGATTACGTTCGTTAAAATCTATGACATCAGAACACACACGGGCAAACCGAACGAGTTGCGATATATAAACACCGTATGATGGAGCCAAAGGCACATCGCCGTCTAAAAA